>NW_025847490.1:0-110565 GCF_002878395.1 Capsicum annuum | reverse complement strand
ATTTCTCTCTCTATGCACCATAATCCTCTGGACTTGGGATCCTTCTAGATAAAGTGCGCTAATAAGGCCTACAAACATAATCTATCCAAAACAGTTTAAGTCAAGTATTAGTCAATAAAGTGACCGTGCTAGAATCACGGGACTCGAGGGGTGCATCACACCTTTCCCTCGGTCAACGGAATTCTTTACTCGATCTTCTGTTTTCGCAGACCAACAGAGAGTCATTTCCTTTTGATTAGGGATTCAATAAGGTGACTAGGAATACCATAACTTAATTTCAAGTGGCGACTCTGTAAATTAAATAATCCCTATTCAAAATCATCACTTTAATTAAAAAATCCTTCGACCCTTTCGGATGGAAAAGGGGTGTGACAATAAACATACAAACACCTATGTCTAATTCAAAAAACAACCAATATCCAATGAAATGACTCACTAACATTCATAGGAATGATGATATTATCAGTAGAACCCCAGAGAATATTGACAATCATTTTGTAACCCCTAATGTACTAGCAAACATGGTCTTTAGGAGTGATACACCTCATGTCTTTATTCGGACGCAACTGTTGTTGCTCAATTGAATGAAGCCATTTAACGAAGAAGACATCAGTAGTGATTTATGTAATCAGCTTCATCACACTGTATTTTAATTTTTTTCACAAATAATATATTATCACATCTAATGTTGATTAAACATAAATTAAATTAGAATAAAACTAACACATATGCATTCGTCGGGTTATGTACAAAAACTGAAAAGTAAACATGAATTATTAAGTGATCTTTTTGCTTATAAATGCAGTACTGCTCAGCGTATTTAGGGACATCTTTTCAAACTACAGACGAATTTTCAGATTCTACTTAGGATAATCAATCTTTGGAGATAACACACATAAAGATGAATCAGGAAAAATATTCAAAATCAAAGGAAATCAAGCATAAATACTTCTGTTACCACTCGGTTTTTTCTCAACCAAATTTCTTGATTTGTAACTGATGCAGCAGCTACATACTCAGCTTCTGCTGAAGATTGAGCTACAATATCCTGCTTCTTTGTGCTCCAAGAAAAAATGGCCGAATCGAATGAGAAAGAGGCACCAAATGTGCTTTTGTAATCGTCCAAATATCCACCCCAATCACTGTCTGAATAGCTAATAAGAACTCTATTCTCCACTCATTTGTACCAAATAACATAATCTGTTGTCCCTCTAATATACCTTAGCACCCTTTTAGCAGCTCCAAAATGCTTGGTGTTGGGACATTGCATATATCGAGACAATAAACTAGCAGTAAAGATCACATCTGGCCTGGGAGCAGTCAGATACAACAAGCTTTCGATAAGGCTTTTATAAAGTTTTGAATTTGCCCTTTCTTCTCCATCATCCTTCATTAATTTTTCATTCACAACAAGTGTGCAACAAGTTTGCACTTATGAAGCTTGAACCTTTTTAAGAGATTCAAGGCATACATCTTTTGGGACAAGAAAATTACTTCAGAAGATTGAGAAATCTTCATTTCCTGAAAAAACTTCATTTCTCCTAGATCAGACATTTCAAAAACTTTTAGCATCGCCTTTTTAACTTCTTGAATTGCAAGAGAATCTTCACCTGTGATCATCAAATCATCAACATAAACAGATATCACAATCAACCTCCCATTAATTTGCTTTTTGAAGTATAAAGTAGGCCTATTTAGGCTTCTGTTGAAACCTTGAGACAACAAATGAGCATCCAATCTATTGTACCAAGCTCTTAGAGCTTGTTTAAGGCCATAAAGAATCTTTTTAAACTTATTGTAATAGCCCAAATCTTTTTTTTTAATAAGGGGTAGTGGGAAGAGGGCCACACCCACTCCCTTATGTCTTTCATGATTAGGAGAGCAATAGCAGAGAAACACCATTTATTTTTCTGTCATATACCTTCTGGACATAAAAAAAAAAAAAGTAGGAGAGGGGCTCACCATTTACACGTAAAGACACCACACAATTCCAAAAAAAAAATCTTCTTCCATTTTCTTTTCCCGAAGAACACACAGAAACTTCTCTATATTTATTCATCCCCTGCATACAATACAATGAATACACAGACCATACTCTCCACTCAAGAACACTCCACCATTTTTCATTGCTAATGGACAAAGATTACGTTACACACCATTTGAGCAATAATAGAGAAGAAGAGAAAGAAAAGATATCAGTAGAGAATATCTAAGCTTCGTTAGCAGGCATCTTTCACTAATAAGGTATGAAATTTGTTTATAGTTCCTTGGCGTATAATTTTGAAAATAGTGACAATAAAACGACACCCATGTATATTTGATTTTCTTCTTGGTGGTTGTTGTTTGCTACTAGATTAAGGAGAGGTATTGGTTGATATTGATTGCTTAGAGGAGGAAATAAATAAGAAAGAAGAAGCATGTTATATCACAGTTCTCTGTTATTATATTGTATATATGGATAAAGTATGGACTAAATTGAGAAGTTTTTGCTATAATGTACTGTTGTCTGTATGTGTTGAACACTATAAGAGAGAGTCAATGATTCTTCTTCTTGTTTGATGAGTCAGTAAGTGAACTCGGTAATGACTTAGAAATAATAAGATTAAAGTGTTGGTTTCATCAGCATAAAAAGAAAAGAGAACAACAACAATATTCAATTTTGGGAGCAACTGGCAGTAAGCAACAAACTGAAGCATTGTTTTGGAAATTTTCTTTTCCTTATCGTTGGTATCATATTTGGACAATTGTGTTAGGATATTATCATCGTTAATTCAATATATCAGTGAGATATTAAGGTTCACCTCTAAGTTTAAAAGTTTGGAATATTAATACTTAACCCCAAAGTAGCATAATTGATATTGTTATTTAATATTTTGTTTTAGATTAATCCTTTTGGTCTTTGTTGGTTGATGTTCTACAAATTGCAAAGTTGGAAAACTTGTCTTTAGCGAGGTAAGTGAGACTTTAAGCTTTGATGCTTGCTTTTCAAATCTAATTTATAAAAATTATATTTTTCTACCTAGTCCATGTGTTGGGACAAGCGTGAGCTTGGTAGGATTTGTGGCTTTTGACTAGCTATGGATATGTATTTTGAAAAGTGTGTTGAAAATTGTTTAAAGTGAAACGCGAGGTGAGGTTGGGGCGTTGAATATATTTTCTTCGTTGCCGTTATAGTCTCTAGGGGCATACATAGCTGTCGTAATATGTTAGGGGGGGCATTACTTATGCTACCGTAATATGTTAGGGGCATTTCTTATGCTGCCATAATATGTTAGGGGCATTATTTATGCTACCGTAATATGTTAGGGGCATTACCTATGCTACCGTAATATGTTAGGGGCTTGTACATGCTGCCATAGTAAACTTTTTGAGAATTATATACGCTGTCGTGGATTTGTCGGAGTGTTAGGCCGATCACCTTCACTGTTGTTTATAACAAATCGTAAGTGTGGATTGAGTTGTTATGGGATGACATTTTGAACCTCTTTGAAAATCTTATTGATATTATTTTATGAAAGATATTATGTACATATTATTTGTGTATCTTTGTTGTGCTTTGTATTTTCTAACACTTATTCCAGGGGTATTAAAGTAGCGAGTCTAGGATCTTACTGGGTTATATATTTATATATAGCTTACTCGTTACTTGCATACGTGCAGATACAGTTGCTGAGAAAGAGGCTCAGGGCTGACTGTATTTACGTGTGGATTCTATCTATAAGGTGAGTCTTCGCATTATTCGTGAAGGCTGTTATTCATCTCTAGTTATTTTAGCTCATGTTTTCGTTCGTTGGGTTTGTAGGCCCAAAGTTGAACTCAGGTAATTCTTTTTAGATGCTCCATGAACTCAGTGTGGGATTTGGGTTAAAGATTTGTTATCTAAACTATTGTAGTTTTTATAAATCGCTATGCGATATCTTGTTGGATAATTATTTTGTGTTAATCATTATTCCGTGCAGATAGTGTTGTGTATATTTTCATTTCAGTGTTTGTAGATATGGTGAATGAATAGAAAAATTGGTTCTTCCGGCAAACGGTGTTGTTGGGAGTCAGTCACTCCTAGGGGTTATTTTGGGACGTGACACTTATACACCTTGTATTATTCACGTACAACTATAAAACCTTCAGGTTGTTCAACAAAAATATCTTCCTCAAGAAATCCATTTAGAAATACAGATTTGACATCTAAATGGTAAATTTTCCATTTGTATTGTGTTGCAAGAGCAATTAAAAATCTTACTATTTCATGCCTCGCGACAGGAGCAATCTTTTCTCCAAAGTCCACTCCAGGCTGCTGGAAATAGTCTTTAACTATGAGTTTGGATTTATGTTTGAAGATGGAGCTATTTGGATTGAACTTCTTTCTATAGACCCATTTGACACCAATGATGTTCTTTTGTTCGGGCCTATCAACCAGCTCCCAAGTACCATTTTTATTAATCATGGCAAGCTCCTCCTTCATTGCGGAAATCCAAGCTTCATAACTTGTTGCTTCTTCAAATAAAGATGGTTGCACAAGAGCAAAATTGCATTGCTCATCAACTTCAGCTAGTGACCTAGTCTTTAAAACTGGAGAATCAGTTGTCAATTCAACATCTAATAGTGTTCTGCTCCAGCATTAGAACTGAAAGAAATATCACTCATCTGTGGATTTAGAGCAGCAACTAAAGTACTTCCATCTTGATTCTTTACAATAATATCTCGATCCCAATCATAGTGGCTAGACTCATCCACCGCAAGATCTCATCTTATAAGCACCTTCTGCGTACGAACATTATACACTTTGTACCCTTTAGCAGTTGTGCTATATCGCAATAAAATACAAAGTTCTACCTTGTTGTTCAATTTTTCTCTTTTAGCATCTGGAACATGGGCATAACACACAGAACCAAATACTTTCAAGTGTCTTGCAGACAGCTTTATACCCATCCATGCTTCAAATGGCATCATGTCTTGGAGTGCTCTAGTTGGTAATCTGTTCAGTAAATAGACGACAATATTGACTGCCTCAACCAAAAAATATTTAGGTATCTTTTTTTCTGCCAACATGAATCTCACCATCTCCATCACCGTTTTGTTCTTCCTCTCAGAAACCGTGTTCTGTTCTGGAGTATAGCTAACACTAATTGTTGTTGAATAGCCAAGTCTTTACAATACTTGCTGAACAAGGATATTCAATTCCATTATCTGACCTGATATACTTCAATCGGCAGCCATTCTCCCTTGTATAGAAACCTTCCAATTTTGATTTCTTTCTCTTAAGCAGAAGGAGAAAACTACAAGCTAAGACTAGAATTACAATCTAGAAAAGTCACTCAATTCATTATGTCCAAAACTAAGGAAAATAAGAGCTAAGATGTCTATTTATACTACAAACAATGACAAAAATACCCTTAATGAAGGGTGCTCCTTTGGAGTGTAAAAAAGAAGTCATTAAAAGACAAGAATGCCCTTAATGAACCCCCAAATAGAGGCGGCTTTGGAGTATATTTCAAAGCTCCTCTTCACACTTAAGCATATACACTCCAATAGGTGAACTCATGACACAATCACAAGCTTCCAACTTCATGAACGTTGCTTGAAGACCATGTAACTCTTTGGCTTGACTCCTTGTGAAAGGTCTTGTGCTCTTGGTGCTTCTCATGCTTGTATCACTCCCTTTCTACCATAGTCTTGAATTCTTTGAAAACAGAAAACACCTGAACTTTGCTACTTACAAAATAGACCCATTTCATTCGAGTTAGATTATCTATAAAGAGAATAAAATATTTATTCCTACTCAAAGAAGTCGTCCTCATTGGTCCACATATATCTGTATGAACCAACTCTAGCTTTTCCTTCCTAGACTTTCTTTAGGAAAGGATCGTCTATGTAATTTACCAAATTGACACGACTCATAAACATCTCGGCACATGTCAATTTTGGGTACATCAAGCACCATACCCTTGTATTGCATATACACCAATGAACTAAGGTTGTAATGACCGAATTTTTGGGCCAAAGCCAAGTGTCACTCATTTCAGCATTGAAAGAGCAACTTTTAGCAGAATAGCTTGAAATTGAAAAGGAATTGCCAATCATGCTAATTTTAGCTACTCCATATCTTTTAGGATTATAAATGACACATTTTTTATCTGTAAAATTAAGTGAATAATTATTGTAAAGAAGCTGAGCAACACTCAACAAGTTTTAAGTCAAGCTTGGCACAAAAAGAACATCGTTTATGATTTTCATACCTTTATCCGTAGGAAATTTCACTGACCCTCTTCTTTAAGCTTGCACCAGTGCACTATCTCCAAGCTTCACTTTAGTCCTATCAAACCTCTCCAAGCTAACAAACAGATTTTTATCAATCGCCACGTCCCTTGTGCACGCACTGTCGACATACCAATTATATCGATCAGCATGTGATGTGTGTGAAGCCATGAATACCTCCGTGCCTATTTTTTCAACTTGGTGATATTCCGCAAAATTTATTTATTGGAAAGACCGACCACTTTGAGCTTGCATTTGCCTGCAATACTTTTCAATGTGTCCATACTTCTTGCAGTATCTACATTGAATGGGAGACCTCTTAGACTTCTGCCAACAATTCTTCTCTAAGTGGTTTGTCTTCTTACAAATACCACAGGTGAAAACTTTCCTCTCTTCGATGATTCACCTTGGTATCCACCAAATTTTACCTCTCCAAAGTGGTCTAAAGAGACTTTTTTCCTTTTCTGTTGTTGCTTGAATTTATGCCTTACTTGAAAGGCATCTTTGACTGTTCCTTCACTTCTCATAGTTATCCGCTGCTCTTGAATTTGCAATTTAGAGATCAGCTCAGCTATTGAAAGAGCAGTCAAGTCACAAAACTCTTTAATAGATGAGATTTTTGATTCAAACTTGTCCGAAAGGTTGACCATGATCTTCTCTACAACCTTCTGATCTGGAAAGTTTTCAACAAGTATCCTTATTTGGTTCACAATATCCATCAGCTTGGAAGAGTATTCTTTCACACTATCCAAATCCTTCATCTTCAAGAGTTCAAACTCTCTCTTTAAAGCTAAGAATTAACTGACTTAACTCTATTACTGCCTTTAAACTCCTCCTTTAACTTATCCCGGGCTTCTTTGGCTGTCTCACAAGCCATAATCCTTGTAAACATCACTTTCGTAAGGCTTGAATGTATGCAAGTGAGAGATCTAGTCACCAATTCATCATACTTTTTGATATCATTGAGAGTTAAGTTGTCTCTCAATGACTGGACGACAGGTTCTCTTCTCTCAACGACATTCCACAAGTTTAGAGCCTTCAAATAAGCCTTCATTTTAATGGCCCAAATATGATAATTCTCATAAGAAAAAATCAAAGGACTCGTTGTAGGTTGATTTTCTGGTGCCATGTTTTCCAGCAAACAGATCCAAGAAAAGGGCTTAAAAAAAAGAGTCAATCAACAAAAAATAGATTCTGATCTCGTAAGAAATGGGCTCTGATACCATGTCAAAAAGAGGAGGAAGAAGGATTGAAAAACAACAAGCTGAAACAGTGAAAATAATGCAGCAGTAAATTGCTACAAAAGAGACTGCAATGAAGTAGGAGAAGCTGAAACTTTTTGAGTACTTATTTCTAGATGTTCATTACACAGGCTATATACACACACATATATATAATGTGTGAAAGGAATATAAACCACAAAACAAACAAAAATATCTCACACAATACTAAGTACATATGTGACCAACTAACCACCACTCATTTTAACTTAAAAAAAATTGTCTACTACAAAAATATCTACTAATTAGGAGTTTTTAGAGAAATCTTGATTTTTCTTAACAAGTTTAAAGTTCACCTTGATAGAGCACAAGACTGTCAAGCGGCAAATCCGAAAGATTGATATTCAAATTGCACGTGCAATATGTCAACTTCAATCACTTGTATCTGAAGTTGGGCTTAACATTGTCAAATTTCATCATTACGTCTGAAGCTTCCGCAATTTTCAATATCAGACTCACAAGTCTGAATTTGACTGTACCTAAATATCTACTACTTTGTGATTTTCAACTATGTATTCATTAAACAACATAGATCCCAAAAGGAGGGACGTTACCACTAGATGAATATGGGGAAATACGAGCGTTGATCAATGAAAAGTAATCCATGGATATCAAATCCATCTGATTTATTCATGGTATGAATTCAAAGGTGGGAACTGAAACTTGGATGAAAGTTTTAACTTTCCTCGAACAATAAATAGTTTGCAATTCAAACTGCAATTACGCCAAGAGCAAAGTGTTTCAACCTTAAGTTGTCTGCAGGTCTATGCAGATTGGGCTGAGGTCATTTCGCTGGAAAATTGGCTCATGAAGATTGTCGGCAAATTGAAACTAAATCAAATTATACACAGGCAAATACAGAAATAAAACAGGTGCCAAAACAAAATCTGTTATAATATCTGAGCTATTGCAGATTTCCTCAATCAGCAAATAATATGTATTGAGTTTTTGCATCTGTGCAACTAAGTAAGTATCTTTTCCCCATGACAGATGTATAGCATATACTACGGAAATGAGCAAATTAGTAAAGTATATTTACTCCTAACTTGTAAATATGATTGCTCTGCTAAATCCCTACACACTTTCAGATATGCGTATCGCCAAAAAAGGAATTAGGGGTCCTAACTCCAAACAGCACCAGGAGAGGAGCCGCAAAAAATTGATGGTGGGAGAGATCATCAAATTCTTCACTGGTCAATAACAGCGACTGGGCTTCTGTAGTTTTTTTTTTGTTCCCTTGCCTGTGGTATTATCTGACACTATAATGTTGGTATAGGATGTGGCACCAATGTTGGTAAAGGATGTGGCACTTCTTTATCCGATGCTTAAATTGGAACATCTGGACAATAATTCCTGTAAGAAATTCAAAATAAGCAATGTTATTTTTATCAGAAATTTACTTGTACATACTTGTAATGTTTTTATACGCAATGTTATAAAAACTGTACAGCAGAACTACCACACATTCTCCCTCAGGGATCAAGAACCAGGAGGAACCCGGGTTAGTGGGCTTTTCTTGTTCTTCAAATGTTTTTCAGGTTAAATAAAAGACCATGCAACTAACAATTAATGCAAATTTTGCTAGATCTTTGTATGTTTCGATGACACAGAAACTTCATGCATGGTAGGACAATGTAGCAATCAAAAAGCTATTAGAGTATATTTGTTCCAAAGCCCACATCTGTTAAAAAGAAAAAAAAAAAAAAGAGCAGCCCGGTGCGCTAAAGCTACCGCTATGCGCGGTGTCCGGGGAAGGGCCCCACCACAAGGGTGTATCGTACGCAGCCTTACCTTGCATTTTTGCCAGAGGCTGTTTCCAAGGCTTGAACCATGACCTCCTGATCACATGGCAGCAACTTTATTATTCTAAAAAATTCAACACGTCACAGCACTAGAATCAGGGACATCTAGATGCCACCCTCATTTCGCTTTAGAGAATCATGTAGAAAGATAAAAATAAGTACATGGAGGGAAGGAAAAGATCTAAAACTTGAATAAATTTATCATGAAACACTTAGCAGCATATACTGAAAAAAAATTAAACATGCTACATCAGAAATTAATGGCCGAGGTGGAATAAAAATAGATTTAATCATTCACAGAAATAAAGTGGAATAAAAATAGATTTAATCATTCACAGAAATAAAATAGAACGTAGCTACTAAAGACAGGTGAAGGTCATTGCTGAGTTGAACCTAAAGCATAAAATATTCTAAAGAGAGACCTCTCAAATGTAAAGTAAAATTGGTTTTGAATACTCAATCTGCCAACTCTCAAATTATGATCACATTAAATAATACATTAATTTTTTTCACCTAAGAAATGAATCTAACTTCAGTTTTTAACTGGGGATTGATTTCAGTGTCTAATCCAACTGCTTTTAAACCTCACATTTGGTTAAATTTGAAGGTTGATCATGACTTGGAAGGATATTTTCTGGGCATTCACTAATATTGGATTTAATTACAGAATCCTCATTTAGTTACATAGTACATATAACTACTTCTTAATGTATGCTACACAATGAACATAGGTTATTGATGCACTAAAATTTAAGTACATATAAACATATGCTGGTTATATACTAGCTTTGATTGACACATTTAAATTAAATGATATAATTATCAAGCACTTATGCTGGTTTATACATCAGCTTTGACTGCAATTAGGTTTTCTCGAAGAATGTCCTAAGAAAAAACCCAATCTACATGTAGTCTATGCTTCAACAAAGTTGTTCTACCAAAAACTAGATCTTTTCCCCCCTACTTGCATAGTAGGATTAAAAAAATAGGATTGAACTTCTCCTAAATCTCACGAGTTCAGATTCATAACATTACCTTTTAATATTCCACAATAAAAGAAAGATGGGTACAGAATAATCCATCTTAATTTTCTGAAGTAAAATAGAGACAGTAGTGGTGCAAGTTGTGGTGTTTCGCAAATACTGATGCAATATAAATTTGTAGAAGGTTATGTTATCTACCACCCATGGGTCAATCAAGTGACTTACCTAAAAGCAACAATTAACTTTATAATTGAAAAAGAAAAACTAAAAACAAGATAGTTGGACTACACCTACGTTGCTGGAGATGCTGCAAGCTAGGTACAAAAAGCTAAAATCTACTGAGAGCATTTATATGCATTCTCTTTTAAGCATAAAGAGACTAATAAAAAGAAGCAACCTGATATCTTGTTGAGTTGAGGTTCTCAGCCTTCTGTTTTTCAATCAGCTGGCTTGTAGTTTCACCAATCAACTTCAGATGCACAACCTGAAAAGAATTTTCAGTCGAGAATCACTAACTGGTCCACTAACATTATTTTTCTAAGAAGAAGTTCCACGGATGGCATCAATTAGATGCAATGAGTTGTTCACTAACATATTTTATCAAACAAAGAAGAACAGGCAACAAAAAATATTACAGTGACCATTCTCTCAAAAAGTAACATTCTTCAGAATGATCGTAAGATTGTTGGTATCTAAATCAACTGCAGCACGTGTGTACGAGAAGCACCTGGAGAAGTTATTTCAAGTGCTATAGTTGTACATTGTTTCACAGGGTTTGGTCCAGTCACAAAACTGATGAACTCCTGTGCAGGTACACTCACTTATTAGCAACAGAGAGGAAATGGACAAATATTCTTACACCAATCAACATTAGGGAAAAAAAGTATCGCTAAAAGGTATAGTTTTTCTTGAGAGAGATGTAAACTTGATTCAAAATTCATTGGTACAATGTTGTGGCTTCATGTGAATACATGAAACTCAAGAAGAATGGTCTATCCTAGTGGTTCTCCTACGTAATACAAATAAGTCAGCAATGGGTTGTCTGGGAGGTATCTGACTTGAGAATTTAGCTAGTCATAAGTGCTAAAGCCACAGTTTCAACAAGCATTTAACTATCAGCTAAATTACAACAACATACCCAGTGTATTCCCACAAAGTGGGGTCTGGGGAGGGTAAAGTGTTGGCAGTCCATACCACTACCTCAGATGAAGTAGAAAGGCTGTTTCCCACAGAACCCCGCCTCAGGACAGATACAGTATAACCAAAAAAAAACATAAAAACAAACAACAAAATGGGATAACACACCGCTAGATAATAAAAGAAATACGATCAGCTAAATTAAGCGATGAAATATCCCTAGCCATGTATATTTATTGAGGGAGAGGAACAGGAGATGTTTTGATTGCATCTCAACTTCAAATTACTTCTCGAAGATGTATACAAACCTATTCAGTGGATCAATACTGACCCCTGTAAATAGCTTAGACCAACTTCTTTAACTCCCTAGATTTTACTTAATGTAGTTATCTGGAGCTAAATCTCAATGGCGCACTCTTGTACTTTTTGCATCAACTTGATGCCATTAATGAATCTGCTTAGTTCATAAAAATAAAAAATAAAAAATATTCCTTGCCATTATGGGGTGATGGAAGGGGGTGGAGAACTAATGATATCAATATGGCGTATGGATGTGGAGTATGATGGAATATTATGAAGGGATGGGCTGATTTTGAGGTTAACATCTCATTCAGGGTAGGGGATGGGAGGAGAGACAGTTTTTGGAAAAACAAATGGTGTGGAGATGTGGTACTAAAAGATGAGTTCACAAGCTTCTATAGGATTGCGGTAATCCCTCCTATTAGAGGGTTACAAGGGGAAGAAACGTTTTGGGATTTGAGGTTTAGGAGGAATTTTCAAGACTGGGAGCTTAATGAATTTCAAAGGTTTCCAGCTCTACTTCATCCGTATGGCGATCCAATCGATAGACTCGATACTCTGAAATGGAAGTTGGGGAGTAACTGGGTTTTTTTTCTGTCAAGTCCTTCTATGAGAAGCTCTTGGTGAGGAAGCTGGAGGCTAACCCCGTAAAGTCGATTTGAATTCCTGAAGTGCCGAGGAAGGTGAGTTTTTTCTCTTGGTTAGCTGCCAGAGAGGTAATTTTGATGGCGGAGAACCTAAGAAAAAGTAAGGTCATATGCATTAGCTGGTGTTACTTATGCAAAGAGACAAATGAGGAGGTTGATCATCTTCTATTACGTTGCAACCTGACCACAAGACTGCGGTGGGATAAGTTTAGCTAGTTTGGTATTTCTTGGGTGATGCCGAGAACTGTGAAGGAAATGTTGTCTTGTTGGAAAGCTGGAAGAAGCAAGAGAAAGTGCCAGACATGGAATGTTGTTCCTTTAGCTTTGATGTGGATTGTTTGGGGAGATAGAAATAGGAGGGCTTTTGAAGGGGTAGAATTGAATTTTGGCCAGTTGAGAAGTAGCCTACGGTCCCTTTTTTTTTTTGGTGAACCCTTGTAGTGCCCGGTTGTATAGAGGATTGGGTGTCTTTTGCAGAGAACCATGTTGTGTTGTAGGTTCTTTACTTTTTGGTATACTTCTTGTATATGGCCGGCTTTGGCCTTGTGATTAATGAAATGTTTACCTCATAAAGAAAAAATGAAAAAATAAATCACATCAAACCAAAGATCATGAATTTTATACATGCAGGATATTGAACAAGGAGGATGGAAGATTTATAGCCTCAAGATAAAGGTTGCGATCATATTTTTCACCGTTATGATAAGGACAGACGAGTTTAGCAAAACGTCCATAATATTTGAAGTCTTTCTCTCAAATCATCAAATAACATATTGAGATCTTGATCACAAACTTTAAGAAAGTAAAGGAATGAAAAGCGGTACCTGAAGTAGCTTCTCTACAGAGGAGGGATACAGGAACTGACTCAACTTTCCTTTTTCATCATTCAAACACCGTTCGACCTAACAATAGCACCTCCAATTAGAACGATAGTAGAGAAGAATGGTTTGTTAGATATAAGATATTATATGAAAGAAAAAAAAATCGTCCAGCGCATTGCTATTTTAAGACAAGCATAGAAACCTTCAATATATAATCTGTCGAAGAATAGCTAAGGAGCCACTCAGAGGCAAACCCAGAGTAGCAACTGGAAGTATCTGTAAGCAATTTCTCCTCAAACATATCATAGTATGTTCCTTTCTTTGGCCCACCATTTTCCAAAAAAAATGTAGAGAGGCCCTGTAGTAGGCTCCTGTCAATTGGTTCCTCCCTGCGGTCTTGACTTACCTGCATGTGGCATATTGTAAATCACTAGCTTTCAAAGTTGGAATTAACAACAAACCTGACATGCCACTTAAAAGTACCAGTAAAAGTGCAGCATCAAAAAGTTCTGGAAGGAGAACAGAGCAAACCTGAAATGGCAAATGAAAATCAGTATCTTAGAAAGTTTCTATGTAGTGATGACTTTCTGTAGAATATACAGAGACATTTACCCTATTCTGGAAACAAGAAAGAGCAACCTCCTTAAGGGGTGCAGAACTTTTCTGATCAGTGCATTTTTTGTCAAGGTAAAGGAAAAATCCTCCGAGACACTTCACCATTGCTTTGTAGTTTGTCCAGACACGTAAGAATTCAGCTAACAGAGAGGCACCGCTCTTATCTTTCAGAAAAGGCAGAACCTAGAAGCAAAGTGAAAAGTGATATTCAACACAGGAGATTATCCAGTGCAGGACAAGGCGAAGAAGTTGCTAATAATAGAAAAACCCACATTCAGTGCATTCCTGCACTTCCAATGCAGCAGAAAACTACTAAAACTGGATATATGTTTTAGTCAGCAATCCAGGTACAAAGTTCAAGAGACAAGGAGTCAAGGACCAACATATTTTCCTTTTGCTAAATAACCATTGATCCAGAACTCATCAGTAAGAGTATATGCTCTCCAAATATTGTAATTTACTCCAATCACAATAATTAGGACAGAGGCCAACTGCGTCAATGAGCACATTAGATCACTTACTAAACGCTACCACCAGATATACTCTTAAACATAAGCTGATCAAATGGAACAGTGTTCTTTGAACAACTGAAGCAATTATCTTATTTCATTTTTTTGTGAAAAAAATTTCCCTTAGCCAAGTCATCTTTGTTACTACAGAATCTTGGTTGCATTTAGTTACAATGTTACAAAGAAAAATCAATTTTGTGAAGCATTTCATATCCAAATAAACCAGCAAACAGATGTAAATTGTACGTCATCTGCATTCTACCTGTTCAAAATGTAGGGTGACAACTTGTACGCTGATGACCAAATGAAAGACAATAATCATACATTGAATTAAGTTACTTTAGCAGATTTAGTCATAGTTAAGATGAGACTGAAGTAATAATTTTGTTTAGAGAAAATATGATTTTTTTAAATGAAGTTTCCCACTGATGGTCCATAAAAACTCACCCTGAAGTATAAACTCTCATCCAAAGTAGCATGATACCTTTGAAGAATTTCTGTTGATAAATCATGAGGGGGAGGTTGAATACACAAGAGATAAACACAGCTATTAAGAGTTAAAGATGCATACTGCAAGAGAAAATAATAACACACTAAAGTTTCTAGGACTATATTATGAACAAACGGGGCAAGTGCAAAGGCAGAAATAATAAGAGATGAACCTCCTTTTCCTAAGAATTAAACAAACAGAACAAGTACAAAGCAAGAAATAATAAAAGCTATACCTCCTTCACTGTAATTCTTTCTAAGTGATTCACAATCCTTCCTTTTTTTTAATTTTGGGGGGAAGGGGCGAGGGAGGGCAGCAAAAAAAAAAAAAAACCATACACTTCTGAAGTTATGTTAGAACATCACTTGGAACATTAATCAAAGGTTAGATCTAACTAAGTTTGGCAGTACTGCAATGTAACTAAAGAGAATAATTGAAACGCAGAAATGATTATCTTGTCGAATATGCTGGTAGAAGCCATGTTGATATCGACATATGAACATATTGGGTAAATGTATGTGCATGAACATCTCTTGCATCTCTTTTTTCACACATACGAAGATTAAAATGGTAATTCAGAGACATGTATGCATAATTGCATACTACTTGAACAAGCCATCATTGTTATTGTACTCATAATTACCATCACATTTTGATGCAAGCAGGTTCAGTTTATTGTAAAACAAATTAGAATACCAACAAGGAAAATACAAATAGAAAGGATCAAACAAACAGTCAAAAGGAAGGGAATCACAATAGCAACACCTACAATTACATACTTCAGTCCCAAAAAAGTTGGGGTCAGCTATACGAATCCTCATAGAGTCATAGTCATATTACTCCATTTAAAAGGAAAACACAAAATCAATAAAAACAAAACCAAATTGATCATACAACGTCTACCCATGATACACATCCAAATTGATTTATATAAAGAGAGAGAAAATTCAATCCCAAAATCCAAGCAAAGTTCATCAAGCTAAAACAAGGAAAAACAAAAGAAGATTTGAACGAACCATCATTAGCTGATCAAAGTATTAATTTCTGGGATCTGAAGAATAATCTTTTTGCAATTGAGCTACCGGAAAAATATCGCTAGATTTGGTTGGAGTAAGAAGATGAGAGGCTGACGGAGTGAAAATTAAAGATTCATTTTTGTTTTTGTTAAGAAAGGAGAGTCTGATCCATCCAAAATCAGACGGAAAGGAGGAACTACATCAGTTTACTTCCTTTTAACTGTACTAAACAGCTAAAAGCAATTTACTAATAAATCATCCATCTTCTTCCTCCTTACACCTCCCTCCTCTCAAAACAGCCACAAGGCTTTGGTTTAGTGGTAAGAGTGTAGCTTGTGATGAGTAGGTTAGCTCGCAAGGGATTCAAACCTTGACACATACAAAAGATTGGTACCTAAGTGTAGAAAGGTAGAGGTGGTAGACCCATTGTCCATCAAATTTTGGACGATCTGCCATTCACCTCAGGGATTTCTAAGTTATTATTAAAAAAAAACAATATCCTCAAAACATAGTGTAATACTAATAGCAATAAGATAAGCAAAACCATAACAAATTTCAAGGATACTCATAATATCTCATGTATTCTTCTGATGTGAACAGCTTACAGGCAGGGTAACCATCCATAATCAACTTCACTTTCGCAATGCCCTCCTCCAGCGTCTTCACACTCTCTTCCAGCCTCTTTGCGTTACTCATTCTCTCAATTCTTCAACCTAATCAAATTTCTACAAACCAACAAAACAACCACAACAATCAACAACGTACCCAATGTAATCCCACAAGTGGGCTATAGGGAGGATACAATGTATGCATACCTTACCTCTACCTTGTGGAACAACCACAACAATCAACAACAACAACATACCCTGTGTAATCCCACGGGTGGGCACTGAGGAGGTAGAGTGTACACATATTTACCCCTAACTAGTGGAACAACCACCACAACATACCCAGTGTAATCCCATAAGAGGGCTCTGGGGAAGGTCCTTACAGCTACATCACGAAACAACCACAACCAGTGGCGGAGCCAGAATTTTCGCTAAGGGGGTTCATAAGTGAATATAAAAACTAATCGAAAGGGGTTCAACAGCTAATATATATACATAAAAAATAATTTTAATCATGTATATATAACATAATTTTCCGCCGAAGGGATTCGGATGAACCTCCTGACTATAGTGTAGATCAGCCACTGACCACAACAATCAACAACTTACCCAGTATAATCCCAAAAGTGGGCTCTAGGGAGGATACATACCTTACCTCTACCTCGTGAAGCAACCACAACAATCAATAACATATCATCAGAGTAATCCCATAAGTGGGCTCCGAGGAGGATACAACATACACATACCTTACCCTACCTCGTGCAACTACCACAACATTACACTGTGTAATCCCATAAGGTAGAGTGTATACACACGTCTTAACCCTACCTCGTGTAGCAACCACAATAATCAACAACATACCAAGTATAATCCCACAAGTGGGCTCTGACAAGGATAGAGTATACCCATACCTTTACCCCTACCTCATACAACAACCACAACAATCATCTACAAGTTTACGTAAACCCTAAAAAGTACAATAAAGCGTACATCAACTCACATCACCCTACACATTCATTCATTCATCAGTCCAGCATATAAATAACTTTTATACACAACCATATCACAATTTTACATGCCATATCAACCTATTTTCTTTGTACAACAACCACTATACACATACAATTGTAGTTTTTTCTAAAAAAAAATAATAAAAAAATCAACTAGCATACAACGAACAATGAGTCACTGAAAATAAGCGAAAACAAAAACAAAAACAGATAAAAAATCTGGCGAATTCGCCTTACCGATAAGGGTTTATGAGAAGGAAATTTAGTACGTTGCTTCAACGTCTGTTACTATCTATGTGATGAACGCCAGAAAAACTGGGGGAAATAAGTAAAGCTAGAAAGCTGCCACATTCAAAAGCTGATTTTTCCAGTTGTACAAATTAAACGACGACGTTTCATTCATTGGTAGTTTCGGTAATTATGGATTTTTGTTGGGACAGTCGGCGCATGCTTAAAATGTGGAGTAATTAGATTATGATTTTGTTTTTGTTACACCTTAAATGAAGCAAGAATTATTATTCTGTTAAAGCTAGCATATATGTCGTGTTCTTTTTCTTTTCTACTTTATTGTATAATAAAATTATGATTGTACATGCATACATTATACGTGTAGCATTTCTACTAGGTAGTGCAAATTATTATGGATGTATTGTATGTTAAAAAAGCGAGACTACGTGTTTGAAGAGTAAAGAAGAGACTGAACGAACACACTTGAAAAATTCAAAAAACCTCAAATAAATGGAAAATTTGAAATCGATAAATAGGATCTATGCTGGTTTAATTTAAAGTTATAAGTCTAATACTTTGATATTTTTACGAAGAAATAAACTCAACCAAAACAAAAAAGATGGTAAATAGTTGCAAGTTCGTCATCAGATTAGCTTTTAGCGAGAAAAAATTTCCACATTGGTCGTGAAATTTTTTTCCCTTTTTCGGAAAAAACTTTTCACTTTATGCCAAATACAATTTCAAGTTGATCTTTGGCCATAAAAATTACAAATACAATTTGAAAATGTGAAAAACCAAAAAAAGTAAAATAACTTCAAATTTTTTTAATTTTCATGATCAAACACCCCACTGGCTTATTATGTGGAGTCCGCTCTATAATCAAGATCAATATAGCTCTCCAATCTATGGTCAGAGCAATAATAATACTATTAAGAATAAGAAAGAGACAAATGAATGAGCCATGTTGCGACTTGGTATCTTGTTACAAGTGTAATGTCTCATCAAATGTGACAGGGCGATTACTTTGTAGGAAGGTGCCTATTAGCGCAAGACAAGGATCTAAAAGTACAGTTGAATAAGATGATCTTTCAATATATTGTTCCCTCAAAATGGCATAACCAATATCGTTACCGAGCC
Source organism: Capsicum annuum (assembly GCF_002878395.1). NCBI lineage: Eukaryota > Viridiplantae > Streptophyta > Magnoliopsida > Solanales > Solanaceae > Capsicum > Capsicum annuum. Next base: position 91,727 of record NW_025847490.1, on the reverse strand, counting down.
TCTCTACCTTCTTCACAACATAGGGCTTGTATATTTTGTTAATAAACTTATCGAGCCTTTGCGTAGCCCTATTCATCAACGGTCATACAGTCGTAGTCCAGTTTATCTGGGTAAAGAAGACACCATTAATTCCTCATAACTGACAAAAATGACCATATTTGAGTCCATAAAATGTACCCATTTTCATTTGAGTTGGAACACGTAAAATGAGATGCAATTTTACCCAAATTAAAAGAAATGGTAACTAGGTCACAAAGATATCAATGAGGCAAACGCCAATCTGCGATAACTTTGATTCCCACCTTCCATCATTATGGTCCATAAACGAAAGAAAATGAGGAATCGTGGTAAAATTCCCCCGCAACAGAGAAAGGTACAAGGCTTTATCAACAATAGCTAAAACTAAAATTCATTTGCAAGAATGGGCACTTCCTTAAACAAATACATCTTCCTCCGGCTTGACTTTGTCTAATAACCTTGATTCCACAAGCAAATGCGCATACTTACGCTGAGCTTCTTTTAGCTCCTTCCGAAGCCTATTAACCTGCGACAACCACATGAATAAAACATATGATGAGTAGATGATTTTCATTTTGAAATCAGGTACTGCTTCAACCGCTGAGTACCGACGGTATGATAAAGACTTGCAACAATAATATGAAGGCAAAAGTTAATTAATCACACCTTTGAATGAAGTTCTTCCTCCCTTTTCTCACATTCCAAGCACCTGGGACAAGAACAAAGTAGTCATACAAATATTTTTGGGATACATACCGACACTGCAAATACGTGTGCGTGTTTATTTGATTTGAGTATTTATATTTTATAAATGCTTACAGGATAATTTATAAATAACCCCTTCAACATATTACGTTTTTCAACCACACGTCTCAGCTTTCAAAGGTCCAATAACCCTCCCTAAACTTGTCCGAAGTAGAATTATTACCACGTGAAAGACCAAAACCATATATAATGGAACAATGCAATTCATGCACTACCCTTATTTTATACTTGTTAACTTTTGATTTGATATGATTTTTTACTTTTCTTTCCGCTTCTTGTTCACCCTTATCTTCTCCTACTCCCCAACATCCTTCTTCATAGATTGTTTACTATTATTGTCATCCTCTCCACTCCAATGTTCCAAACATTTGGAAGGAAACCAATCCTTAAATCTCTCACCTTTTCCGAGAAAAATATACCCATTTATCCCATTTTTCAATCGGGTAAAAAACATCATTTCCGGTGAAAGAAATGACGGTCTAACTCTCAAATGCTCAGACCGTGAACTGAACTCTTCATGGTCGTCATTCACAGCTTCTCAAAGGTAGGTATTGTATTTTTTGGTATGATGCTGCGTGAAGGAATGGGTTCTCCTAACTGGTTAGGGTGTTTAATGAGCTGTCTCTCGTTTAATGGAAAATGGGTCCCTTGGAAGAGAGAGTTTCGCTTGGCCATTGTGCTTAATTACTTGATGAGAGGTTAATTCATTCCTTCCTTAAGGGAAGTTCTCACTCAAGGATTAGAGAGGATTCTCATCCGGCTCTTAATCAGCGAAAGGAGTACAAGAAGTCTTCACATATGCTCTTATGCCCCATGTTGGAATGTTATGAAAGTTTTGACAATAGGAATAGCTTTCCAAACCGTTTGCTGAAAACATAAGTAAATTAAGTGTGATTTCTCTAACAAATCTTAGGGGTCGTTTGGTTTGAAAATAATTATCCCGGGATAACTAATACCCGGATTAGTTATCCCGGGATTACCCGGGATAACTTATATCCCAGGATTAAGGGGAAAATGGTGGGATAACTTATCCCGAGTTGGAGTTATCCCTCCAACCAAACACTTGAAAAATGTGTTCTTTTTTTTAATCCCGGGATAATTAGTTATCCCGGGATAACAATTTCAAACCAAATGACCCCTAAACAAGTTATCCCGGGATTAGTAATCCCACCATGTATATGGAATAACTTACCCCGGCACTATGGCATAAATGGTGGGATAAATAATCACGAGACTAACTAATACCTCCAACCAAACGCAGGATAAAATAATCAGGCATTTTATCCTGAGACTATTATACTGTATACCTCCTGTCAAACGATAAGTTTTAATTTAGAGTAGGGTCACACACTTCAACGAAGCTAGCAGACATCCTGGGCTCAAGTCTCATTGCCGCCCATCAACCAAAAAAAAATTACACACTCGACTTAATAAAAAAATAATCAAGCTTACACGTGAGCGACATGTTGAATACATAATTAAGTAAATAAAATTGAGCTCTCTAACATGTTGAATACATAATTAAGTAAATAAAATTGAGCTCTCTAACAGTGGTTTTTATATGAGATAATAACACACACAAATACAGTCAAAGTGTGTTTTGCCATGGCTTGGTAAATCACATTTTCCTATAACGGTCTTGAACATCTCAATGCACAAGTGCCTTCTCTTCTAACAATCTTTCCTTATCTGCCTTCTCTTCTAAAAATATTTGTTTATCTCATTGGAATTTATTTTTTCCAAAAAAAGAGGTAATTATTGAAACAGAATTTGTAAAAAAAAAAAAAAAAAAAGGACAGTACAAAGCCTGGAAATAACGGGAAAGAGCTAGATGAAAAAGCTGAGTGCCTGTGCAATATGGAGAAAAATCTATAGAATGTGTGTGAGTGAGCACGAATTTCTTTCGAAACTGTGTCTGTGTTTATGATTTATTTTCTCCAAAACAAGCTTTCCTGTGTGTTTGAGATAATGGGGCGTGAAGACATCAAGCTGGTGGAAATTAATCACTTGATGAAGAGGGAGTGATTTCGCACAAAGTTGCCAGATATGGCCTTTTTCAACTAGTATTATGGATATATTTCTAACCCAAACCAAATTTGGAAAAAAAGAAACCGCTCAGGAACATTAGATTTTTGACTTGTGTTTTTGAACTTTCCGCAAGCCTCAGTGGAGGTGCATACAATTTCTTTGTCATGCGGCTCAAGGGTGTACAAATTCCACTACTGACAAGTACATGAGGGTCATAGGTCGCCTACAAAGTTTAAGTATGTAGCTCGTAATTCAGCCAAAATTACAACAACACATACCCCGTGTAGTCACAGAAAGTGCAGACTGGGAAATGTAGTGTACACAGACCTTACTACCTCGGAGGTCAGGTAGAGAGGTTTTTGATAGACCCCTGGCTCAAGACGATTCAGCAAAAATTGAAAGGGATATTTATAATTATATATTCTCCCTATTTCTATAAAGATATATTTCTATTCTACATACACACTAGCTCTCCCTCCTCACAAGAAAGAGAGAGGAAAAAATAAAAGTTAAAGTTGTCAGACTACAGAACGTGTTTGTCATCCTTGCATTTCCTTCTATTCAAAAGATAAAAGCATAATTTGGAAATCGCAAAATGAGAAGATGAAAAACTCAGTAATAAGGTATATACTTACTGTGATCGGAGCTTTTCATTCTCCTGAATGAATTGGGCAGCCTCTTCATCTTGTAAACCAGTTGAATTGAGAGTCTACGACAGTCAAAAGACAGAAATTGAAAGGGAGAAGAAATAACACTAGAATACATTCATTACAAATGCCCGGTTCACAATGTCTCATCTTTGTTATCAATCTTAGTTCTTATATGCAAGATCACTGATTATGGTCCTCCACAATAACATCTTGAAGAAAAGATAAGAGGAAAAAAAGCCACATTAACCTGTAACTTATTACTTTATTAATTCATCAACTTAGGTTCTGTTAGTTTAACATTAAAACAAGCACCGAGTTATACACCCGCAGGAAAACACTCTTCAAGCAAGAAATTCAAGGTAATTTTGTTTTTGATGAAGGAAAATACAAGGTATTTCTTCAGGTAGTGTTGTGGGGGGTTTTTTAACCAACAAATTACAATGGACCATGCGCAGTTCCAAATTCGGTGGATAATGTGCTTGTTCCTCTATCCTCCTCGGTTTAAATACCAGGCTTTTGCTTGCAATAAGCCTCAAACCTATGACAACATCATACACTGCACTTATACCATTAGATAAGCCTTGGTGGCTTTTGGCATGGTAATGTGCCTAAACAATTTCACAAGCCAAATCCAAAAGTCAAAATTTCTGATATCAAGATACCCATGAATAGTGATGCAATGCTTTTTATGGATCCAACTAGACAAATCAAATACTAGTGGAAGGAGAGCATACCGAAGAATACATACCATAATTTCTTGACTTTGCCCAACAACAGTTAAATCAACTGCTAGTCCAGCTGTCCTTTTCAAGTTTTCAAGTTCTATTGGAGGATCAACTGCTTTTCTTTTTGAAGCTCCTGAGGCTCAAAGCAGACAATATGTCAACGGTTGAAAACGTTTACACATAGTATTCTGACTTTAAAAAGTAAAAGACGGTGATTCATATATTCAAGCAGGCGAATACACAAAATTGCCCGAGTTTTATGGGCGAACGCCACTCCTGCATCATTACTAATGACTTCATAGTGTAATCAAATCAATGACAACCTAACGAAACGACAATGAAAAAGGAAACATATTGCACATGCAATCATCTCACTTTGACAAGCAATAAAGGCATTACAATAACTCAGTGGCAGGAAATGAAGCCAAAACATTAAAATGTGAATTGATAGCTGGCGTATGAAAGTCAGCCAATGAAACCAGCAATCCTGAATGTACAAGCCGCGGTTGGGGGATGAAAGTAAGTGAATTGGGAACTCTGCAACCACCATATATTGGAACCTTTGAGGAGTTGTCATGATGAAATTGGAGGGCATGGGCAGCGCATATACTGTCAGAAACACCAAATATTTCCAACAGAGCCAACTTATGAGGCACAGATATATTCAGCCGTAATGAACCCCAGAAAGTGCATGTTTGACATTCACCCCAGGATCTTTCTATCACTGTTAGGCCTAAAACCCCAACAGTAAACAGGAGAAATGTAACTATACATACAAGCCATATAACATGTGAAGTTTATCTTCCCACAATCAGGATTTAGGAGATTCTGAGGTCTGTAGTAGTATTTAATCTTTCATCGACGAGGAACCAAATCAAGATACCTGCTTTTATCACGTTCCTCCCAAATGAGGGCAGAGGGGAAAAGCCCAAGACTTTGTGATCGTACTACTGGAGAGAAGGATTTGCCAGAAAGGTCCCTGATGACTCAAATCTATCTTGAGAGTTGGAAATAGTTGTATTGTAAGAAAATATATTCCGGTATGGCAACTTAATAGAAACAATCTCATAGAGAAAGAAGGTCCTCCAACTCTGTAGAACTCCTTTTGGCAACACTGTTTGATCTTCAAAATACACCCACCCACCCACCCAAAAAAAATTATATATTCATAACGCACGCAAATTGGCCCGAACATGGTCAAAAGAGAAGTCATTGCCCAGTATGGAGCTTTAGCAAGTGGACATCAAGGGAGATGGACAACTCAAGTGGGAATCAAGGTGAAGGAGATGATTGAGATTTTTTCCTCTTTGAAATGCTTTCTTTTCATTCTACTAAGATGGATCAATATGAGCTCCCAACAGAACATAAAAGGAGACCACAAAATCTGAGTGCGAGGATATTGTCATTAGGCATCAAAATTAAGGCCATTGCAAATGATTTGCACAATTAGCCAATTACTTAAATACTATAATCCAATGTTCAAAATTAAAAAGAGTGGTTTTTCATGACACTTGGTTATCCCGAGTTAGAATATGACTAAACATAAGCTCTTGGAAATGGATTTGGAGATCAAGTAGAAGAGGAAGACAAGGATTTTGTATGGTTGGCCAAGTATCAAATGCGGTGGCTTGACCCCAGCCAATGCTCAGGAAAAGGAAGACAAGTTGATGGCAATGGGGCTTGGGAGAAGAGTGGGATGCTAACACGTGGGTTAGGACAGCTAGCTGCATTAGGGAAGCAGCAAAAGAGATGCAGGGGGTCTTGAGGCGTAACTTAAGTGATCAGCGAGTTGTATGGAGGAAGTGATGGTCAGTCAAGAAGTCTCAAAGTATAGAAGATGCAAATTACGAAAATGAGGATGTTGAGATGGATGTGTGAGCATGCTCGGAGAGATAAAATAGATATGAAGATATCAAGGTGAGAGTGACTTGTGTGGTAGATAAGATGAGACAATGAGGGAGGCCAGGTTGAATGGTTTGAGCATGTGAAAACGAGGTGTGAGAGGTTGGATATGGTGGGTACACGTAGACATAGAGGAAGGCCAAATAATTAATGGGAGAGGCGATTAGATAGAACATGTCATAGTTGCAAGCTTATTGAGGACATGACCTTAGGTAGGAGGTAGCAGATTAGCCAGAAGGTTAGAGTAAGTGGTTGAGCGTTGTAGTGGTGGAATTAGATTTGGTGGTAGCCTGGAGCACTATGTGTCGTAGTATTAGCCATATTCATGTAGTTTCTTGTTTTTTGTTATTTGTTACCCCTTTTTTTTCCCAGTATGCTTTGTATTGCCTCCAGTATTACCTGTCATGTTATCTTCACTGCAGTATTTTCTTGTTCATAATTATTTCTATTTGATGCACTCGAGCCGAGGGACCTTTGGAAACAGCCTCTCTGCCTCCACGAAGGCAAGGGCAACATCTGTATACACTCCACCCTCCCCAGACCCCACTTAGGGGATTACACTGGGTATATATTGTTGTTGCTGTTGGTTTTTCATGCATATATTAACGCAATCCAATATCTTCTTATTCATGGAAATCTACTGATGCTGGTATGTAATAAGAAAGTGGCAATATCCAAAAGATTATCGCCTTGATCAGACCCAACGAACATTGCATTGTAGCAAAAATGTCATGCCCTATCACAGTAGGTAAGCTAGAAGCAGAAAAATTCAATACCATAGCTCAAAAGAGAGGCTGCAATAAAATACGCTAGACTGCATACACATGAAAAAGAAAAGCACCTTTCTGATATTCAAGGCTGTTAAAAATCCTCTCAACCATGAAATATCAATCACAATAGATTTAGGGTGACTCCCAAATGATTGAACACACAATTAAGAGAGAAATGTCCATTATATAGATGAGAAATAGCTCTGTCAATTGACACATTACCTTGTTTAGAGTTATTTTGAAAGACTGGTGTTACAGTTCCCCGCACTGCAATGTTTGAACCAACAGCACTGGAGGAGTTATCACCCAAGATAACGGGTTTATATGTCCCATGTTGCTGTCTAGACTCAACTGGTGTTACAGTTCCCCGTACAGCAATGTTTGAACCAACAGCACTGGAGGAGTTATTACCCAAGACAACGGGTTTATATGTCCCGTGTTGTTGTCTCGACTCAACTGGTGTTACAGTTCCCCCTACTGCAATGTTTGAACCAACAGCACTTGAGGAATTATTACCCAAGACAACGGGTTTATGTGTCCCGTGTTGTTGTCTAGATGCAGATGAAACCAGAGGAGTTGTAGGTCCCTGGAGGCTTTTCTTTGGAAAGTAACCAAGGAGCCCACAGTGATGATCCCTGTCAAAGGATAAGTGAGGAAGATAATTAAGTAGCTGCTGATTATGAAGAACTTAAATTGGTCTTGGCCATCTAATCCCATGAACACACGGAAAATTGCAAGTAAAAGCTGTTTAAATCCATGCAATCAAATTAAAACTATAATCAGACAATGCTTGCAAGTTACCTCCATCAACACAGAAACAATTCGCCGGCCTAATCTTAATTTCAAGTAGTTGCTTACCAGTATTCCCATGTCATCTCCTTTAAGCGTACTTCAAGCTTTTGAAAAAGAGGGGTTTTCTCGAAGTCCTGCTTATTATGAGTTGGCTGAATAAAATTTGCTTCTAGAACACCTGAAGGAGAGAAAAATCATCAAATAACCTCTCAAGCAAGGTTAAGGGGAAAAGTTAAGAGGCTTCTTACCCACAACTCCTCTGCCTCTACTATCAGAGTACCTCACAACATGCCAAAACGGCTGCAAAGAGATGATAAAAAAGATATAAGACTTTAGGAGTTAGATAAGGGTATGTAAGGAATGTATATCTATTGAATCAGTCCGGAGAAGAATAATCCATCAAAATTGTAGATAGGTCATTGCTAGCCCAGAAAGCAACTCATACAGGATAGAACAGGTAAAGAAAGAGCAAATCTGAAGAAAAGAAGTGGAAATTCTTGAGTAGAACATATATACAATTACACTTTTATATGTATTGAGTCACTATCCACCAAGAAGGTGGCTGTTATAAAGAGGTTCCCCTCTATACATAGATTTCGGCATAACTTATGCACATATAAATTATTGCCTATAAAAATGGCAATCAAACAATGTATCATAAAATGCTGATATACAACATTCAAAAGGTAACCCAACATTGTATTACTAATGCGGAGTTTTATGCAGGTGTCATAACTTCTTCATAATGCAACCAAACCCCTTAAGTGTATTTGTCATGTATTTTCTCCCTACTCTTTAATCACAATGTTGACAATATAGAACACTTACTAAAAAAATCTTAACACATATTCTTCCTCTTTGACCTCCTCTAACTCTCAATAACACACAACTTTCCTAAAGTTGATGCCCTACCAATATTCTACCCCTACCGCCTTTAATCTCACTCCATCACATAATGGTTTCCAGTATTTCCTAACTTTCTATAAGACAACTTACAAACTGAGAGTCGAGACCCTTTTTAGTCAACAATTAAACCATTTGCTGCTAACACTTCTCACCTATAAATATATTTCCCTTCAGTGTGACCAATGGTACTCTAGTTTCCCAAGAGAACCACTACTTAAAAAGGTGACCGTAGAACCATGCAGGAAGCCAAGAAAATGAAGTTCAGTGGTGATTACCCACATGAATGTGTAGTGCTAAGGAGAAAAACTTCCATTCCTTAGATCACACATGTATTCCTCTTTCTTTTTTGTGCAGTACATCCGCTATGTTACCTAACAAAGAAACTATCTCATGATAGGTTCGTGCTCCTAAATGTGGAATAATTTGACTCTTATCCAGCTTACTTACAAGTTTTAGAAATAAGTTCAAACAAAGCTAATATTTCTCAGAAGTACAAATTCACAAACTTCTTGAAAATATAAAGCAACAGAAGCTAGAAGTTAGTTACCAGTATTAAACGATTTTTGTGGTAGACATTGAACCCGTGAACATTCACCACAGGAGCTTCCTTTAAGAAGCCAATAGTAGTAATGACTGAACCCTGCAACCACCAAAACAAGTAAAACATTTAGAGAAGTTCTGGAAACATTGGAGCTTAAAATGTTATTAGCAAACTTTCGGAAGCAAAAGTAATTTAACGGTCAAAGGACAAGCATTATATGTATCTAATCCAGTTAGGAGACAACTTTGAGAAAAAGGAAATAAACATGCCATAGTATGGAGCACTTAGAATATAAGACTTTACAATTAATAACTCAAAATTTGAACAGTTCACGAATTTCCTCAAATGTCTTGGCCTCAAAACCCCATATCAAGCTACTCTCTCTATAATCAAGAAAGGTATAATCAAGAAAGGTAAAGCAATGTAGATAGGAAAGTTGGTACTTAAGCCAACATTGTGTACATCCTTTAAACAGACTTGGTCCTCTTAGTCAATAAAACTTCATGAACTATCAAAAAATTCAGAGTACAATTTTAATGTCACCTGTGCAAAAAGTGAAACTATAATCAGGCATATGATGGTCATACAAATAAAGAAAAAAGAGAAGTTCAGATCCATCTAATCAATGTGACATCTAATCAATGTGAAAAGACGTTGCAAATGCTCCTCCCTCCCAAAACACTTTCTGACTTCCAAAATTCCAATAATGTTTGACACACTTCGAATAATATTTTGCTCCTGATAAAATTTCACAAGTTAAAGTTCATAGCAAACCAAATTTAAAGCAACATACAACGCACTATATCCAAATTCGAAATATTTACCCATTTCTTTAAAAGCGACAAGGCTCATGGGGCATGAAATGAAAAGTGAAAAGTGAAGCGGGCGCAATTTATGGAATGCTACTGTGATAATCAATTTGCAACTAAAATAACTAATTTATTTCCAATATACAATAATGTCAATGTTAACCAACTTCTCAAGTTGGAGATTCAGTGAACCACCACTTTTCTTTTGAATCACTTTGCCCACTGTTTGAAGTGCACATTTAACAGGAAAACAGGGCTTTGCCCATGAAGTGATAACCCCTCGCTTTGCATTACTTTAACAACAACAACATACCCCATGTATTCCCACAAAGTGGGGTCTGGAGAGAGTAAAGTACACGCAGTCCATACCACTACCCCATATAAAGTAGAGAGGTTGTTTCCGATAGACTCCCGGCTCAGGACAAATAACAATATAACAAACATGAAACAAACAACAAAATGGGATAATAAACCACTAGATGATAAATGAAACAAGAGTCCCACAGAGTAATACTATACACGATCTATCAGAAATCACAAACACCATGAACAAGAAACAACAAAACACACACATAACACCACGATTACATGCACAACTACAAACAAAACACTCCTTCCCACAAAGTGGTAGTCCAGCCGCCTATGTTGTATGGAGCGGAGTGTCAACCAGTCAAGAACTCCCACATCCAAAAGTTGACCCGCTCACTCAACATCACTTTACCACTTTGCTTTTTTTTGTAATTGTTAATTACGGTTTTGCCTTTTAGGACATTGACATTTACTCCTAGTACCACCAAGATTTTATACAAAACAAATAGATTCTTAACCATCATAACAAGTCAACATTTGCCAGTTGAAACGGAAAAAAATTATAATATCCATGGCACCAAAAATACCACTCATATTTAAGGTAAAATCTGGTACATACCTCTTTGAATCCAACAGTTTGAGGCTTATACATGATAAATTCAGGGTACTTCAGATCCTTAGCAATATTATGGAATTCAACAACCCGCCCACGTAACAGAATACAGAAATGGTCTGGGATCCGCATGTACAACACTGATAAATATGCCTGTCCAAGTATGGGAACACCAAGAAGATAATGACCAGTAATCGTGTGATTTTAAAATTTTAGTATCAAGTACCAAACTACAAGGAAGATAACTTACACGGAGTGAGTAACGAAGACGGTTTGCAAGATGCTGGTCGCTTGGTTTAATACGAGAGCCACTCTTCTCATTATCGTTCGCATCCCCCGAAAGTCGAATATCCTACCGTTACAGACAAAGAAACAAACAATAAAGCTATAAATGAAACGATTAGAAATCCGAAATCCCATATAGGCAGTAAAACCAAACCTCAGGATCTGCCTCAAAGTCGAGCTCCATTCGGCCATCATCATTAAACCACAAATTGTGGACAATCACCTTTGTGCCATGATCACCAATGTCATCAAACTGCAAATTACATGGGGGGGGAGGCACAAGTCAACATTGGTAAGGGATTGGAATAGCCTCACAGGATTATGCAATACAGCAAGACTTAATAGGAAAATAGAAATTGCCAGGGAGCAAAGCTGAGAGCTATATTTGGTTTGACAACTTCAGAAGGTGCTATTAAAGGCTTGAATGTCGCAAAACAGCGTGATATGTTTTTGGAAGGTACTGTATCATGTATAATCCGTGAAAATCTAAAGTTGTTTGACAACTTTACACCACTAAAACCTGAAGTTAAGTCTCAATGTAGGAGCACGGCCTGCTAGAAAGCTCATAGGATACAAGCAAAACCTAGTTGCAAATTAAACATACAACCATGAAGTAACAAAAACAAAAGGGCTAGAAAATGAAAATTAACTACTCTAAATTCTAAAACAATTTCAAGTACTAGGAAAAAGTTTACCAGTTTCAACTACAAATCCAGCCAAAATCAACTTAAACCATTACACCCGTGATACTCGCACAACTGCTAGATTTAATAATCTTGCATCACCATTTAATGGATGAAAAGGCATGAGTGAATTTACCTATTCACACACATCGCTATGCATCATTTTGAAAATGGAAGTGCTGTGGAAGTAAGGTATGGAATAATCCCAACACAAGGTGTAATACTCCCAACAATAGGTGTAATAACTATAAATAGCAAAGGACAAAAACAACATAAGCAGTGAAATCCCACAAAGTAGGATCTTGGAAGGGTAGCGTGCACGCTGATAGCAAAGGACATATAAGTTAGGGAGGTCATTTCCGAAAGACCCTCATAAATAGCAATGAACACATAAGTTATTTAACCAAGGGAAAAAAAAAAAAAGAGAACCAATTTTATTTGGAGGTGGCCAGCATAGTCATTATTGATGAGGAATACAAGTTACCAGTTCCATTAGAGAAGCAATTAATGGGTCAATCATAAGGCTGGCAACGGAACCGGAAAATTCCGTTCAGGTCCGTCAACTCCGTTTCCGGTTAAGTTCCGATACCGGTAACACAACGGTACCGGTTGGTGCCGGTATACCAGTACCCACTGGTCCAGAATACGGTACCGGTGAGAACCTTAAAAAAATTCCAGTATTTTCGGTTCCGGTCCGGCGATGCGCTAACACGACTAGCTACGGCTGATGATATAATATATTAAATTACACTTGATGGAATAAATAAGTTCTTTAATAATGTAATTGCTTACATAAGCTAGATCCCATTCAAAAATATCTTAGAATTAAAATAGTAAAAAAGATATTATTAAAAAATAAATTGTAACCCTTTGATTTAGCCTAGGGTTTTGAAAACATTAATTCTTGTAAGTGAACATGATTCATATTTAGTGGTGTACGATCACGTGAAAGAAGACATATTAAAACCATGCCAGACAAAGTTGTTGAAAGATTTGAAGGGAATATTTGGGAGTATGAAATGGAATTAGAAGGTAATATATGTTTTAATTGTTTTTAGATTTGTGCACATGTTGACACCACACATTCTACTGCTACTAGAGAACAAACGCCCCTTTTTGTGGTTTTAAAAAAAAATATATATATAAGGCCGGAGTCTCTTCCAGTAAAAGTTCCGGTGTCGTTCCGGTCCGACCCGGTTCCACAATGGTAACCAACGAACCGGTGCGAACAAGGGGAAAATTCCGGTATTCCGGTTCTGGTAACACGGGTTCCGTCGACAAATTCGATAAGGAAGTTCCGGTACCGGTTCCGGTCAAACCGGTCCGGCGGTACCGGTTCAGGTCCATTGCCAGTCTTAGTCAAACACATGAGAATTTTTCTTCACATGAGCATTAAAGCTTCAGTTTGGTGCAGAACAGATTCTACGGAAAAAAGAAAATCCAAGGAACAAAAAGAAACAAAAAGGATAAAAACAGAGTAACAATGAAGCTTCTGGCAACAACAGCAAAGGAAAAATCAAGAAGTGCTATGCCATTGTGGTCAGATGTGGTGCAGCAAAGGAACACTTCCAGCTGTTGTAAATTCAAATTTCAGGGTATTTTCAATCTAATGGTATATACAGACAATTGTAGTTTGAATTAAAAATGATATTAGTAACTTGTCTATGGTGAGTTACAACTGACTCGCATTTGAGAATAGCCATGAATAACTATCAAATTTTATTCTGAAATAGGTTAAAAATTGAACAAGTCGATCCGGATGAGAGTTATGTTCCAAAAAATTGTATAGCAGTAAAGAAACTAAATTCATTAGCTATACTTCTGGACGGCTATTGAGAGAGAGAGAGAGAGAGAGAGAGAGAGATGAGAACTTATTGTTAAATACCTGCAAGTTTAATTTAAGTTTAGTAAAGAAGTTGTAGAAAGATTTTGAGAATGAAGAATCTAGTAATAACTACTTTAAAAATATAATGAGAGAGATGGGCATACATAGCCTAATGGAAGCTACTTTGAGCGAAAACAAGATGCCACTAACTGGAATTGTGACTAGGTGTTGCTTAAATTAAAGAATTATAGAGTTAGTCAGTAAACATGACTAGACAAATTGAGTCAAAAATCAAAGCTGATCCTCAGGTATGAATTAGCCTAACAAGGAAATTGATACATCAATATGTAATTGTAGATTGACTAAATGATTGAAGTCGCACGGACTACTCAAGGTGACGTATTTGGTATTTTGACACTAGTAATATGAGTAATATGAGTAGTGCGAGCAGTGACCTTAATGCAACTTGTATTTCAATATGTTGCAAAATTTACACATGGTTTTAGGAACTGAAATGTGCAATCAAATGTCTAGAAGTGGGCAAGTCCTTTACTTGATATGATATTGAACCTTGAGATGTTTCATGTTTATTTTAAAGATTTTCATGTTACTAGACATGTTCTATCAGTATTTGAGATGTAATTACCATTATGACAATAATTTATCATTACTTAAAAAAGGTTGTGTTGACAAGTATTTTTGTTAAAGTTTTGACATATTGCATGATTTGATAAAAACTTCAATGTCCTATACCGTGTAGAACTCGTACGCGTATTTAACTGCCTATAGGAAAAGTTTAATTTGGTTAGAGACTTTGACGGATCTCGTAGCTAAAGGCAGGTTCATTAGAACTAGTGCACTAGTATATTTGGATTAGCATATCAGCACTCGCTAGTTAAAGGTAGAACTAGACTAGCATGCTGATATTAATCTCTCTCAAGGTAGGGAGTCGCACCAATTACATGGTACATTCTTAGAAACCTCCCAAAGTATGTACCTGGCATGACAATGTTTTCTAGATTTTATACTTGTGACTGATGATAGGGTTGAGATAATGTCTGTTTATTACAGAATTGTTATTTGAATACCGTTTACATGATGTATTTGTTGTCAGATTTGATTACCATTTACCTTTTACTGAAAAAGGACATTCGAATGATATATTATTGAATATTATTAGTATATTGGCATGTTTTCTGCCTTGCCCCCGGTTAGAAACAGTTGTGGTTAAACCTTACTTCTCACCATTTAGTGAGTCACTCCCTGCTAATATTTTTTTCAAAGACACTAGCTAGAGCGCACAAATTGACAGTTTCTGGTGATCCCCGCATTGGTTTGCATGGTCGAAGACTTTATTAATTAATTATTGTACTTTCTTTTTTGGAAATGATTATCGTACTTTCTTTAAAACTCTTAAGTCGCTCTGTGAGTCACTACTTAGACAGGTTTCATAACTACTTTGGCTATCATAAGACTTATAATTGTGTTAAATTGACATATTTCGGCTGTGGAACTAGCAAAGTGGTGCTGAAATTGATGATTGATTATGGTGGTGAGGTACTTTTGACTGGGTTTGTTGGCTGTCTTATTTAGCTGAAAGGAAACTTATTTTTGTAATTTCCCCTTAAAGCTTGTTTGGGAATCCTACCCTCAGCAGCTAGCGCGGCCCATAATTGGGTTGTTGCGCTTGATTTTTTCTATAGAGGAAAACCTACTTGTACTTAGCAAAGTAGATTGTTTCGTCATTACTTCATTAAGGTGGCTAAAACGGGTGTGTGAAGAAGTTCCAAATGCCATTGATGTATCAAGTATGCTAAGGGTGGACTAGGTTGTGAGAAATATAGGAGAAAAATATTATTGAATTGTTGTAACTACATTATTACATTGAGACCTTATTTATAGAGACTACATTCCAATCCTTTTCCTAATAGGACACTACATTACAATTCCTTTCCAAGTAGGATTTTGTATGCTATTCATGTTCCTACTCATATTCTAATACTCCCCCTCAAGCTGGTGCATAGAAGGCATGTACCAAGCTTGTTATGGATGTAACTAATATGAGGATCGATGAGGGACTTGGTAAAGATATCTACCAGAAAACTGATAAATACTGCTTTGGACGTCTAGGAGACCTCAACTGAAATGGAACAACCTGAGAAAACGACCCAAAAAGTAATAAACATCGCCAAAAAGTCAATGTGTTACTAAGGTATCATTCAGTATATCAAGATGAGATACCTTAGCCTTTTATATTTTTGGTGTAAACAATACAAAGTGGGAGGTGGGGGGTGGGGAGGGGGCAGATAGCTTAGTGGAGTTCATAAGTCAACTTTAAAGATAAGATGGGTTTTTTTTTCCTTGATATTACCCTCCAAGGGCTTGTAAATCCCACCTCATCAGTTTTGATGAATTTTTGTGTGAATACAGAAGTTACCTAATTCAAAATAATCTATGCATCAAAGTTATTGGAAGTATGCCGGTTCATCAGAACCACTGATAGATAAGAATATTAGTAGACAAAGCATCATTAGCATTTTTTTTTCCCGTAACAAATAGATTGTAATATTTAGCCTGAAAGCAGCATTAGCTTTCTTAAGTAACAAATTGACGAAAAGCTAGAAACAAAATCCAATGCCTTTATTGCAAAGCCCAACATAATTCCTACTATGCAGACATTCCAGAAGAAACAATCTGGCACGCAAATTTGGAATACTATAACCATTTGTTATTTGGTGGACATTTGGACAATAAAACACACCAACGTTTTTAAGACAAACAAACGAATAAACATAACCCTAAGAAAAGATGTGATTTTTGCTAGCTTTTTGGTGCAACCTTGTCTATCTAAATGATGTAGATTCCTAGTTAGAAATGATTGCAGAGTAACACAATCTGTAATTTTTGACGCACTACCTAGAGCATCTATATCTTATATAAACTTCACCCTTATTAAGGAAAAAAAAAAAAAGTTAAATGTCTTTATATCTCCGGGAATATTTTTCAGGTACGGTTAAATACTCAGATACATTGCCAATTATGGCAACTCAAAGCCTAATATAACTGACACTTCCAAGGAAGATTTGGCAGATGGCTCTAATATAGATCATCACCCCCAAGTGATATTTTAAGAATGACAACAGAAGCTAGATCTATAATCGTTTCACTTCCTTTCTTTTCTTTGGTCCCCCCACGCGCCCCCCCCCCCCCCCCCCCCGGGGCCAAACCAACATGGCAAGGAGGAGAACTCACATAAAGGAAGAAAGCCAAGGAAAGGGAAAAAGAAAGGTCTATTATAAAAAGTAAAAGAAAAACTGACAGAAAGAACGCAACAACTTTGAAGCCGTGGAAACTTACTTGCTTGAGAAGCTCTGCTTCTGTTGCAAATGGAGACCAGCACAACAACAACGAGAGGTTATTCCTAAAATGCTGTTCACCGTTTAATGAATTCCATTTTCTAGCTGCTGCACAGAACTCAAAGTCAAGCTGCATCACCAAAACGAATACTTTAAGGAAAAGGAAAAGGAAGGTTAGAAGGAGAAGGAAAGTGAGAACGTAACCAGCGGTAACCGATGTTAAAGTATGAGCCACATGGCAGAATAAAGTAGTTCCCCCCCACCCCCACCCCACCCCCAAAAGTTTACGTATGAATCTTATTTTGTCCTCTTTCCTTTTTCTTACGGGAAACAGGAAGTAGGTACTACTAACACATGCATAAAAAATTTTGGAGACCCAAAATAAAGATCAATCCCAACAAAGCTCAAATATAATAAACAAGAGACAATCAGACAAAGGTAGAAGTCCACATCCAAGTCCTACTAATTAATAGAACACTTGACAACACAACTATATCACGAGAAGCAAATTATAAGAACCACCTATAGGATATGGAGAAAAGGTACAATTTAAAATATCTGCTAATAATTTTACATATTAGAACTACAATAGTGGAAATATTGTTTAAACGCGGGAAAAAACATGTCCATCTGATTTTAGATGAAAGAGTAGGACTCTGGTACATCGTTTGACTTTTTGCATCATATTAGTAAAAGAAGAACAAGACATTCTGATGTTGTAATTAAAAGAAAAAAGAGTGGTAGGGAAACCACCATATCAAGGTTTGAGCTATTAAAGACTATTTAGACTCAAATTTACACTTAGTCGGGGAAAAGGAAAAAGGGCTCACCAAAGGAACCACTATTCTGTCAAGGCCTGCTCGAGTCAGAAATGTCTGAGATAGAAGCCCAATACTTTGTGTCAATTTCCTGGTCATAATAGAAACACGGAATTAGAAGGGGTTACCCTGGGCATAGACCAGTAGCCTGGGTGATCAATTGATATCACAAAAGAAATAAAACTTCCATGTCTTGAAGATAAAATTTGTGTTTTACTTTTTTCTTTTTTGTTTTGGAGGAGGAGGGTTGTTGGGAAAGCCTGGAGATTCCAAGGCAATACCTCCCTGAAGCTATGTGCATTAGACATATTGCAGATCATTCTGTAGACAACTCTGTTAAAACAGGATACTGGAACAGCTTAAAGGAAAACGGATCGAGGAAGGCAATAGGTGAAAAGAAATTGTTGTTAGCTTTTCTACAGTCAAAAAATTATTGCCAAAGAAAGGTTCACCGAAATGCTTGCTCAATTTCTAAATTGTGAATCTCTAGAAGTAAAATCAAGTAGGTCAAAAAATGAACATTTCTCAAAGGTCAACATTGATAACCTGGAAAGATAACTAACAGATCTGCAAGATCATGTAACAGTCTCCGGGGCAGGCCTTCGGCTAGAGTTTTTATTTATTTTTTATTGTAAGAGTTTGTTATCAGCATCTAAAGGATGCATGAAAAATACAAAGGAACAGATCCCCTGTCAATATGAGCAACAACATCTCTGAGATGACATTGTGCTCCACAGCAAAAAATGCAGAGCTAACAATGTCCAAATATATAAATTGTTGACATAAGAATTTAGCACAATATGTTGCAGTTTATGGCTTTCAACAGAACTAATAGTTAAACACAACAAGTCGTTTTCTACAATAACAGCCACTTTGGCAATTTTAAAAATGAGATCATCACTCCAGTATATATATATATATATATATATATATATATTCAACAAATCTTAATTTGTGGAATGTTTCTCTTCCCCTCAACTATACAGCTATGAGGAGAGGGAAATCCCCCTTAAAACTCCACCAGAACACGATCTTCATTGCTCAAGTACGACATACCTATCGCAGAGGAGCAACTTCTATAGGAGATATTTCTCGAGTTTGGCATGTCAAGGTATATAGAACAAACAAAGATGTACACGAGGAGAATTACATACTATCTTGTTCAGACCAGCATGATCACACCTATTTTTCCACCATCACTGACAAGAAGTCATAACCATGGACACATAATGAGTCTCACAATATAAAACTATGTCTTAGTCACAAACAAGTTGGGGCGTTTCACAAAATACAAGTCACAGAAATCATAAAAACTCATTACAACTGCTAATAGACTTGTAGTTGTTTTTATCAGTGAAATATGGAAAAAACAAATCCAAAAGAAAGGGAAAACAAGGAAAAGATAAAACAGCACAAGCAAGAATACTACTGTACCTGTTCTTTTTGCAGCGGCTAAAGACAATAACATCTGCCCCGAGTCGCATTGAACTGGTCTTAAAACCATTTCCATCTAAAATGCTGAAAGTTAGGAATTAACAAAACATGCAAGGAAAAGGACATTACGATTAACAACATGCATACACTGTCCAATAGTTGAAGTTGACTTCTTATCCGAAAACCCAAAGCTCATACAACGACGTATGGCTTCTGGGTCCATTCCACCGCCATCATCTGGAACAAAAAATAGACAGATTCACAATCTCATACTAACTTTTTATTCAATCGAAACCAGACCAACCAAAGCATCAGAAACAGTTGCTATTCACAAACAAGAAAGAAATGGAATACCTTGAACCAATAAAGCTGAACTTCCATTCCTTGGATTTGGGGTTTTATCTACAATAACAAAGGTGGCTCCATTTTGTATCTAACCAGTGGAAGAAACAAGGGTGCGACATAGAAAGGAAAACATTAGCATGACGGTTCGGAGAAAAGGGTTACAGCATCTCAACATTGCTGATACCTTATAAGGCATATTACCATAAGGGGATCCAGAATATAAACTTTATTCAGCAACACAAACTAGATTCTTTGTGAACATATACATGTTCTCGTAATAGCTTTTCTACTTCTCTCAGTCCATTCATGTCATTCTCCTGTTGTTCCAGAGGTCCGCATTACATGAAATGACTTGAAACCTACCTCAAAATAGATACCATCATCCAGTGTTGCTTACGAGCGTGGCGAAGCAAGATAGAGGGTTGGAGAAAATAAAAAGGGATGTTGATTCTGGTGATCAGAAGGATCAACGGAGAGAGAGTAGAGGGCCATTAAGTGTTTCAGGTCATTTTCTCGATAAACACGTCTGGGAGCTTTTTTGTTGTTCATAGCGACGTTCCTCTCGCTTAAGCACAGTTATCTCTTTGCGAAATGATGCTTCTACTTTTTACATGACAGGATGCCCTCATCTACATAAACTACGTCTCAATTCCAAACAAGTTGGAGACTGGTATATGAATTCTGAATGACCAATTTCTTACCATTGTTCTGCCAATTTAAGTTCTTGATGTTCCAGAGATTGCAACACCACATGGCATCAATTTTCTATATTTTCAAAAAAAAGTAAAATAAATTCATTTTCTCCACTTTGAGTTTGAGGAGCATAGAAGAATTTCACGTGAATATGTTTCTAGATTCAACATGTGTAGTTTTTTTGTACTTGAATAAGGAAATCATATAGAGTATTTTGATGATACTTAAGGATATTTTAATTATAGAATATTTATGTACTATATTAGCATATCTTTGCTCATAGAGTTTCATTTCTTAAGGTACATATCCCTAGCCTCTCTCTCTCTCTCTCGCCTCGCCCCGGTCCACGGCCTTCGGCGCCGTCGCCGACCGTCGGCGCCGACCCGACCCGACCACCGGTCCCCGGCGTCAACCGCCGTCGCCGGCCGAACGGCTTTCTCTCTCTCCCTACCCTCTCTCTCTCCCGCGCTCCGGTCTCCGACCCCGTCGCCGAACGCCGGTCCCCCCCCCCCCTTGTACCCCCCACCCCCACCCCACCCCCAACCTTCTCTGTCCAGACCCCCACCCCCACCCCCACCCCCACCCCCCCTCCTCCGGCGCCGGTACAACAGTCCAACAGCCGAAGCTCGGTCTTCAGCCGCAACGCCGCTCGGTCGCCAGCAGCCGCAGATCCATCTCAGCAGCGAAATCCCCCGGCAGCAGGTCGATGTGGGGCTTGGTTGCCGGCTTGGTCTACAAGCGAAATCTGGTGACTTCTAACCTTTGCTTATTTCATTCTTCATTCTGCATTCTTTCATTCTTCGTATTATACTAGTAATTGAGTATAGTTTGGTTGCTGGAGTATTTCTTTGAATTTGTGTGAGCCTTGTATTACTTGCTGCTGCTTTGCTATTACCATCGTTTATGTCTTTATATCTTTATATTATCTTTATATTCTCTTATACTTTCGTCTAGTTGTGGCCGTGGGCAGTAATGGGTGGATAGGGTCATGTCCGAGGGGGTTGGGGCGGAGGGCCGTGGTGGGGGAGGGGGATGAGGAAAGGGCGGGAGTGGGAGGGAGGCCAAGGTTTGGCCGCGGGGGGAGTAGTGGAGGGCGTGCGGGTAGTGACGGTAGGCTGAGGGTTGAGTCTTGGAATATAGGACCCTGCAGGGCAAGTCCATAGAGCTTGTGAAGACCCTTAGGAAGAGGAGGATCAACATTGCGTGTGTTCAGGAGACCAAGTGGGTAGGGTCTAAGGCTAGGGATGTGGATGGTTACAAGCTGTGGTACTCTGGGAGCGAGAGGCGTAGGAATGGAGTTGGCATCTTAGTGGATGAAGAGCTTAGAGGTCAGGTAGTAGAGGTGAAAAGGATCAACGATAGGTTGATGACTATTAAGTTGGTCATTCGGGGGTTTACCCTGAATGTGTGTAGTGCCTATGCGCCGCAAGTGGGATCGGAGGGGGAGGAGAAGATGCGGTATTGGGAGGCTTTGGAGGAGGTGGTGAGAGGCGTGCCTAGCTCGGAGAAGATTGTTGTAGCAGGAGATTTCAACGGGCACATCGGGGCGCTACCGGGAGGCTTTGGTGATGTGCATGATGGTTTTGGTTTTGGGGAGAGAAATGAAGAGGGGACTACCCTATTGGAGTTTGCGAGGTCCTTTGGGCTGGTGGTGGTGAACTCGGGCTTCCCGAAGAAGAACGAGCACCTGATCACCTTTCGAAGCGCGGTAGCCAGGACCCAGATTGACTTTTTGTTGCTTAGGAAAGGGGATAGGGCGTGATGTAAGGACTGTAAGGTCATCCCGAGTGAGAATCTTTCGACCCAGCATAGGCTCTTGGTTATGGATTTGGGTATAAAGAAGAATAGAAAGAGGAGGAGTAGGGAGTGTAGACCTAGAATTAAGTGGGGCGGCTTGACGCCAGTGAATGCGTGGGAGATAGGGGAGAAGTTGGCGGGAATGGGGGTGTGGGAGTGTAGGGGAAACGTGGATAGTATGTGGGATAGGGCGGCTAAGTGCATCAGGGAGAATGCAAGTGAGGTGTTGGGGGTTTCTAGGGGCCGGGCCGGGCACCATCAGGGGGATTGGTGGTGGAATGAAGAGGTGGAGAAGAAAGTGGGGACCAAGAAAGGGGCGTATGCCAAGTTGGTGGAGAGTAAGGACGAAGAGGAGAAGCGGGTAAACAGGAAAGAGTATAAGCTAGCGAGGAAGGAGGCTAAGTCAGCAGTCACGGCAGCTAAGACGGCCGACTTTGAGAGCCTGTATGCAGGGTTACAGGGGAAGGGAGGGGAGAAAAAGTTGTTTAGACTCGCTAAGGCTAGGGAGAGGAAAGGTCGTGACCTCGATCAGGTGAGGTGCATTAAGGGGGAGGACGGTAGAGTGTTGGTGGAGGACGGCCACATTAAGAATAAATGGCAGTCGTACTTTCATAGGCTCTTGAATGACGAAGGGGATAGAGCTATTGTGTTAGGGGAACTGGAGCACTCAGAGGAGTGTCGGGATTTTAGCTATTGTAGACGTTTTAAGGTAGAAGAGGTTAGACAGGCTGTTCGCAGAATGCGAAGGGGTAGGGCGACGGGACCGGATGAGATACCGGTCGAGTTTTGGAAGTTCGTTGGAGAGGCTGGTCTTAGGTGGTTGACGGGATTGTTTAATGAAATCTTCAAGACAGCAAAGATGCCCGAGGCTTAGAGGTGGAGCACCATGATACCTCTCTATAAGAATAAGGGGACATC
The DNA here is from genome assembly GCF_002878395.1 of Capsicum annuum. NCBI lineage: Eukaryota > Viridiplantae > Streptophyta > Magnoliopsida > Solanales > Solanaceae > Capsicum > Capsicum annuum. The sequence goes on along the minus strand of NW_025847490.1, from coordinate 68,745 downwards.
CAGAGTTGCAACATCTATAGGGGGATTAAGTTATTGAGTCACTCTATGAAGATCTGGGAGAGAGTGGTCGAGGTGAGGCTGAGACGGATAGTGTCTATTTCAGAAAACCAGTTTGGATTTATGCCTGGCCGCTCGACGACGGAGGCAATTCACCTGGTACGGAGGTTGGTGGAACAGTATAGGGAGAGGAAGAAGGACCTGCACATGGTGTTTATCGACCTGGAGAAGGCCTATGACAAAGTCCCCAGGGAGGTGCTTTGAAGATGCTTGGAGGTGAGTGGAGTACCGCTGGCATATATCAGAGCAATCAAGGATATGTATGATGGAGCAAAAACTAAGGTGAGGACGGCGGGAGGAGACTCAGAGCATTTCACGGTCCGGACAGGGTTGCATCAGGGATCTACTTTTAGTCCCTTTTTGTTTGCAGCGGTGATGGATGTGTTGACGTGGCGTATTCAAGGGGAGGTGCCGTGGTGTATGCTTTTTGCAGACGATGTAGTTCTGATAGATGAGACTCGAGGGGGTGTGAGTGACAAATTAGAGTTGTGGAGGCAAACCCTTGAGTCTAAAGGGTTCAGGGTGAGCAGAAGCAAGACAGAGTATGTGGAATGCAAGTTTAATGACGTGAGGCGGGAGAATGAGGTAGTAGTGAAGCTGGAATCACAGGAGGTAGGTAAGAGGGAGAGTTTCAAGTATCTCGGGTCCGTGATCCAGAGTAACGGTGAGATTGACGAGGATGTCTCGCACCGTATTGGGGCGGGATGGATGAAGTGAAAGCTCGCGTCGGGGGTGTTGTGTGATAAGAAGGTGCCGCCTAAGCTTAAAGGCAAATTCTACAGGGCGGTAGTCCGTCCGGCCATGTTGCATGGAGCGGAGTGTTGGCCAGTTAAGAACTCCCACATCCAAAAGATGAGGGTGGCAGAAATGCGGATGTTGCGCTGGATGTGTGGGCTGACTAGAGGGGATAGAGTTCGGAATGAGAACATCCGGGAGAAGGTTGGTGTGACACCAGTGGAGTGCAAGATGCGGGAAGCCCGATTGAGATGGTTCGGACACGTGAAGAGGAGGGGCATGGATGCCCCGGTCCGTAGGTGTGAGAGGCTAGCGTTGGATGGTTTTAAGCGAGGTAGGGGTAGGCCGAAGAAGTACTGGGGTGAGGTGATTAGGCGAGACATGGAGCAGTTACAGTTCACCGAGGACATGACCCTAGATAGGAAGGTCTGGAGGACGCGAATCAGGACAGTGGACTAGGGCCAGTCTGAGTCGCTAGTATAGGGAACTACTTGGTGGGGGGTTATTCCTATTAGGAGTCCGTGTCCCATGTTTTATTATGAATCTATGTGTTTTCCTCTGTTTTATATTACTTATGGGTGCCGTATTTATGTTATGTAATCTTGTAACCTTGTGCTGTGCTTTACTATGTGTTTGTGTGGTACCGCGTGTCTTGAGCCGGGGGTCTATCGGAAACAGCCTTTCTACTTCTTCAGAGGTAGAGGTATGGACTGCGTACATCCTACCCCCCCAGACCCCACCAGGTGGGTATACACTGGGTTTGTTGTTGTTGTTTGTATGTACTATATTAGCATAGGGGTTGATTGCATCCATATTATATATAGCCTATGACTCCTTTTTTTGAAGTAGGTAACATTTGTATTGATGCAGTAGTACTGAAAACCCATATTTACAAGGAAATAATTACCAAATCTACCGAATATAGCTTATGACTCCTACATAAGTAGCACCTCTCGTACATTCTTTTTTTTTGGTAAATAAGTAAAGATGTTTATTGAAATCGTACCAAGATGGCATGGAGAAGATTACAGGACCTAAAAAGCAACCCTCACTCCAAACATACTACATTTTTCCCCTAATAAGAGCAAAAAGTCCAAACGCTCCATCCTATCAAGAGAACTATAACACCAAAAATACAAGTTCTTGATACATTTGTCTTTGACTCTAGGTATCTGCAGTTTCTTCCCCTCAAAGCATGTCTTGTTCCTTTCCAGCCATATCATCCACAAAATACAATTTGGGATAGTTCTCGATATCTGCTTTAAGATCCTTTTAATCTTTTAAGCCCCTCTTGAACATTGTTAATTAAGTTCGTTATAAGTTTTCTATCTTCACATTGTGTCCTCTTTCGAAATAAATAAGTTAGTGTTTATTCAGAACAAAGAGTGATGAACCCAGCATCAAAGAAAGTGTTACAGAGAAGAACTAGCTTAGTCTACTCAGTCATCTACCCGTATAAGGGTTTGCTGTGTGCACCAAAATACACCAGAAAAATGTTCTTTATTTGTGGCAGAGAATATTCCTGCCCAAAAAATGCCTATCCAACTTCCTGTTTCATTTCTTCCAGATTGCCCAAATATGGCATGTGGAAAGGTCTCTGCCATTCCACCCACACTTGCAGCATTCTCGTAAGACTCCAGCATTTCAAGCCGGCTTTTGATATTGCCCTGTGCTACCTAATATCCTACTAAATGAGTACCGAAGAAACTTCATTTCACAAGAATATACATTTATAAGAGTATCAACTAATTGAATCCTCTTGATAGAGCATAGTCCTCTCCATCTCTATTTCTCCAGCTACCTCTACTTTTCTTCTCCTCCTTAATATCTATCAATTGTTACCTACTTTTTCTGAACCTATTGCTTCTTCAGCTTTCAGAGTGAACAACCTTCTCTCCATGTATTTCATTTTATGGAAATTTTCAGCTACCAATAACAACAAACCCAATGTATTCCCACACAGTGGGGTCTGGGGAGGGTAGAATGTACGCAGTCCATACCACTACCTCCGAAGAAGGAGAGAGGTTGTTTCCGATAGACCCCCGGCTCAGAGCAAAGAATCGAAGAAAATTTTCAGCTACCACTAATGATAATCATGTGCCCCTGACATAAGTATAACCCACCAAAAGTGGAAAACAACTTGCGCTATAAAAAAAAAGTAAAATAAAAAGAATAAGCTTGAAAAGAGGCTTACCTCATCAACAGCATTGTCAAGAAGCTCTGCCACGGCTTTAGACACCATAAAATAATAATAACCAAGTTAAAACTCCAGTAATAGCATTTGCAATAAATGTAGTCCTATTACTACTCAAGAATATGGAAATGAAAAATTAACCAACAATTGCACATACCACCAAATGCCCATTTATGGGAAGTGGCGTTTGAGTGAAGGAACTTGGGGTGAATGTGCAGGAAACTGGAGCCTTCTGCAATGCCACAAATAAGATGATAACAATCTTAGATGCAAAACACATACTTGAATTACAGATAAAGAATTAGGTTAGGAGAAAAATGAGCCAGAAGACCCTCCCAAGTCTTTAATTAAAAAAAGGGGACAAGTGGGTCCCACAATATTATTAAAGACTTGGGATAAAGTCATTTATACAACTGAGACAGTTGTTCGACAACTGCAATAGTTGTCTCAACAACTTTGCACGATTGTCGAACAACTTTTCACAGTTGTTGAACAATTTTGCAAAGTTGTCGAACAACTTTGATAGTTGTTGAACAACTTTGCAAAGTTGTTGGAGCGAAAGGGTTTAAGAAAAACTGAGAAAAAAGTTGTCCCTTTTACCTAATTTTTAAAACTTGAAGGACTCTCACTTAATTGGGAAACTTGTTTGTCCCTTTTTATTCAAGGTCCCAAGAATTAGGCTACAAGGCAATATTATTGACCAACTACTTAAAACAACTCACTTAGCAGGCATGGTTTATGCATGGCTAATCAACTAGTTATAGCCTATGAACTTCATTTGGTTTTTTACCCAATAGTTACAGATAAAGGCTATATAAGGCAACACTCAACGGTAAGCAAAATCAAGAAATAGATTGACCAGCTACTCAAAACATGGTTTGTGCATGGGTAATCAACTGGCTGTAGCCTATAAACTTCATCTGGTCTTTTACCCAATTGAACATAATGATCATTTGCTAGAAGTATTTTTTTTTTTTTAAGAAGAGATCATTTGCAAAGAATAAATTAGAAAGGAAAATTTGGTACTGAAGCATAATACTTTTAAGGGTAGATTTAGTAGCACGCCCTTCATCATAATTTCCAGCTTTCCAGAACTGGCGAGATAGGGGTGCTGGACATATTTGTGATGTAGAACAAAGGCTTGAATCATCTATCGGAGACCGATCTTGATCCAACACAGTTGTGCCACTCTGCTCAGTAGCTGCAGAATCTTGCCTCCCACAGCTGCTTGAGGATTTTTGATATGGCAAGGAGTCAGCTTCACAGTATTCCATTAGTGGTATTGAACTTTCGACCAATTCTGATTCCAACTTAACAGTCTCTCTCTCCCCACCTCCAAGATTGTTACTACACAAGCCAACCATATTTGCAGAACTCATCCCAGGACTGACAAGAAATTAAATAAGAGAAAGTAAGTATACAAATAAATAGGTTAAAACGCAAGATAGAGAACTAGGGGTCGAACATGATTGACGGTAACTGAAAGCACAACAGGAGGCCAGTAAAACAGGACTCAAGGCTAGTGATAACTTGCATCTCCTAGAAATTTTGAAACCAGGCTAAACATCTAGAGACTAGAACAAGAAAGAGATCAACCCATTTTCCAATGTCCAATGTGGGGAAGTTTTTACCAATGCACGCTTCTGACTCACATTTATATGGAAGATAACAAATAGATCAACCCTTCGCTTCAGTCTATTACTTTTTTGAGGTATGGCAAACTGAAAAAAGGAAGTACTAAAAATGCCTCATAGAGGTCATTCTCACAACACATCATCGTGCAATACATTGGACTTCATCTAAGCATCACACAGTTTGGCCCTAATGTCAGGCTAATCAGATCTTGAAACTATGTGCCAAATAAATTGTGCTTTTTGCCCTGCTTAAAAGTACGGCGTAGGCTTCATTGCCCGATTTTGTCTTGAACAGAGTGACACAAAACAACAAATACTTCACCTAATTGAATTTCTTTCAATGTCTTTTTCGGGAGGTCTAATCACAAATTTCTTTTACACACACTCGTCCTACCTGGCATAACACAAATCAATTCAAGTGTATCACACGCGAATAAACACATGTGTCTACTTGCGCACACCCAAAGTTTAGATGCAAGCTAATGCCAAGTTAAAGGGCATGTTAACGTATTGTGTGCAAACTGTGGGCAAGTATGCAACCCATTCACCCTAAAATAATACGCAATAAAGCAACAATAATAAATAAATTAAGACCTAACCTGATGCGAAGAATTCAAACCCTTTCAGAAACTTCACTTTCACTCTTTCCGCCACATTCAACTTCCTCAACTACTTTTGCCTTCTCCAAATTGCTGAATAAATTAGACCCTAAAATTTAATTTAGCAGAAACTTCACAAATCACAAGTGACAGCTTCTTTCAAGAACAAGGAGTTATAAAAATAATAATAAACAAATAAAGATATGAGGTATGTAAATTAAGGTTAAAATTAGAAAGAATTGAAGAATTTAAAGTGAGGGAAATCTGGAGTTGATTTCCAAAAATGGTAAAATTGATGTCAATTAGGGTCCGTTTGGTTCCGCTGAACAAAAATTAGGGCTGGAGATTGACGAGACCGAGGCCGACTGAATTTGACTGCAAATAAAATACTTAAAAGGCAAAATTTGTTGAAACGGTCGAGGGCCCGGTTTTTTCTTTTTGTATGTTTTTAAGGAAGGAATGAACCCGGTTGAACTAGAACCATCCAAGTACATAGTATAGGCTTTTTTTTTTTCCTAGATTTATAATAAGGATACTAATAAATGATTTAATTATTTAATACAGCGATAAATATACTTTGATAGTTAGAATAGTTTTTGAATATGTATTTTGCATGTGTACGTCTTGTATAAAAAATATTAAAAATTAATTGTATACATATTTTAAAAATCAATTTGAATCTCTTTATTTCTTATGACTTAAAGTTCAAACGAGCCAGGGCTGAAGATTGACGAGAGTAAGATTGATTGAATCTTGACTGTGAGTAAAATAACGATAAAATTGATTGAAACGGTTGAAGGACGTGTCATTTCTTTTTATGTTTTTAAGGCATGAACCCAGTTGAAATAAAATAATGCAGTATAGTAGCATAGCTCTTTGTTTTTTTCTTTTTTTTTTTTCGTAATGAATCGATAACTTCGACAAATTTGTCCAAACTTTTTCTCTCCCCTCTTTATAGAAATAAATAAAATAATTTATTTGTTTGATTTTATTTTTTGTTGAGGACTTTATTTGGATATGAAAAATTTTAACAAGAAATGCCTTTTTTGAGTTTTATGTAATGATAATTTAGATTAATCATATAGAGAGAGAAACTAGATGAAAGAAGAAAAAAGTTGGTGAATAATTTACATAGATATTATAATAGGGCTACTAATAAATGATGCAGTTATTCAATTTAATGTGACGATAGGTATGCTTTTATAGCTAGATTAGTTTTTGGACACATGTACGTCTCGTATAAATTATATAAAAAAAAAATAATTGTACATATATTCTATAAAATAAATTGGATTTCTTTAATTCTCGTGAATTGGAGCTCAGAAGAGCTAGCTCTTGAATGTTGACCAATGAGATCGTAACTAATTGAATATTGATTGTAAATAAAATAAGGATAAACAACATAAATACCAACACTTTGCTACCTAATTACTCTCTCCCAATTTTTATATTAATTACTTAATATCGCGGATATGATACATAAGTTTAGTCTGGATACATAACCGGCAGATACATAACTACCAAACTAATTGACTATAAAAAAGAAAAATAATGATATGGAATTAAATGATAGAACAATTACTGGGATTTTGATTGGGATATGTCTCTTGAATCCCTAAAAACTAATAACAACTTCATAATTAAAATTTGAATCACCATAATTAACATTCTCCAATCATAATTCTTCCAAATGCTCTAAAATCAAAATGTGGACAAAATACAAAACTAAATCAACAAAAAGTGTCAGAAAAACTTATACATACCTAATCCAAAACATATAATTGATGATGAAACATAAGATACAACATATAGTTTTAGATGAACTACAAATACAATACATATATATCAGTTGTACCCGATATTTTGAATATATCAGTTGCAAAATAATTCATAACAATTTCAAATTTTAATATGTATCAGATATAATGATATATCTCTTAAAAATTGATTTATGCATCATAATAAGTATGTTGAATGTATCAAGTGTAAACTAACCCATATTACATGCAATTTCTGATTATGTATCATAAAATAATGCAATATGTCGTTAAAATCAAATATATGTACTCGGCATATTAATGTATCGGGTTTACAAGAACCAAAACACATATAAATATTAGTATGTATCAGAAAGTCTGCATTGTCTCTTATGTATCAGAAACCTTAGAACTATGTACAAACTCAGTAAAGTGAACGTATCAGATATTAAAAAAGAATCTAAATCACATGTAAATTTCAATATGTATTGGAAAGCATGCAATGTCTCAGTGCATTAAACTTATGTATCGGATTCACTTCAAAACATGTAATTCATACCTTTGATAAATGATTTATTTTTGTAACTTGCTTTCTTTTCTACTTTGTAGATACAACAATAGACTTTATGACTACTATCAGTAGCGTCTCGTAATTTCTTCGTCATATTCGGATAAATTTGAAGAAAAAAGTTAATGGAGATTGTAAATTTGAAAACAAATTAACACGATTGTTAATGGAGAATTTGAATATTTGAAAAAATGTAATTACTATGGTAAATTTGAAAATAAATTAACAACTTTGTAAAAAGAGTTATGAAAACAAATTAACCTCAAAATAAATTTGAGGAAAAAAGTTAATGGAAATTGAAATTTGAATATGTTGAAGTAGTGGATGATAAGTTGATAACACGATTGTAATTGTTGAATTGATAAATTTGTCAGATATTTTACCATGATTTTGGGCGAACTTTAAGGAGTAGGAGACACAAAAATAGGGTGAGTTGTAATGTATCAGCAAATATTAGGGTTTTATGAGTTAGAAGGGATTTTTGTAATATATTTAGTAAGATGGTATTTATAGTAATATAAAAAAGTTAAGGTGATGACTTATGTAATTTTTCCATAAAATAAAGGCAAGTAATTTTGTTGAAACAGACGAGGACCTAATCGTTTCCTTTTATGTTTTTAAGGAATGAACTCAATTGAAATAGAATAATTTAGACATATAATAGTATAGCTTTTTATTTTTTATTTTTTTTGGTAATTTGCGAATATAGTCATTCATTTTCAATGATAGTTTCAAACACTTAGTACGTTACACTAAGTCTGGTATTTAGCCCAGATAAAAAAAAAGAGGGAGTTTCCTTCATTACTAGTGGAACAATGTTTGATTTTCCTAACATAAGTAGCTCTTGGTATGTCTGCCCATACATAGGGAGGCACATAGGCGGAACTGCAAGCCTTTTTACGCATTCAAAAATTTTAGTTGTTGATACGGGTCAAAGAGGCATCTTAGCACTCGAGGACATGAAGATGTGAGTGAAGACCCGAGCTTGTGGGGCTGCCTATCCAAGGAACAAGCTTTGAAGTATAGAGAACAAGTCCCACACTCCAAAGCTGTTACTGTTCATCCGTCCCTTTGCAAGGGTTTTTTTGGTCATTTGTAATAAGTTGCCCTAGATATAAATAGAACCTTATTAGGTCATTTTGGGGATTTTTAGATGACATATTTGTAGCCTCTTTTGAGAGCCTCTTTCAAGGTGGAATCCTTGTGTTGATGATTTGCTTAGAAACGGAGATTGCTTGGAGATTTCGATTCCCTTGAGGTCACGTAAGAGATAGGTTTAGGTTGTGTGTGATATTAAAGGTCCAAAAGTGGAATAAGCTTTAAGGTTGTTAATATTACATCTTCATTTGTCTATCTATCTATCTTTACTTTCTTGTAATTGTTTATATATATATAGTGTATCCGTTTGTGTTCTTGTCTTGTAACCGTGTGTTGTTGTTATTGCATCTTGTTCATCAAATGTTGTTGTTGTTTTTAGTGTGTTTTACTCTTGATATCATTTCCTTTCTTGTTCTTCTTGTGAATCCGAGAGAGGTCATAAAAAAGGGTCCATAGTTCTTGAACTAGTGGACTGATTTTGGTGTTTGTTTCGTGTGTTCTTGGGGAGTTTGACATCATTTGGTATCAGATCCATCTTTGATTTTATTCTAACAAGATCAATCTTAGGCTTGAGACTTGAAAAATACACACACAAAAAAAAGTGAAAACTGAAATTTCCAGAAAATAGCAATCTGTCCACTTTGTGTTCTTGGCCGAAAATTGTGTTCTTGTTGTGTGTTGGCCGAGATTTTTACTTATCTTAAGTGTTTCTAGTGTTAGTATTGTTCTTCACTGACACTTTGAGTCTATATTTTTATTTGAACCTTTGTTGTTGATATTGTTATTGTGAACTTGGACTTGGCCGATTGTTATTGGTATTGTTGTTGTGGGTTCATGACTTGAATGTGTGATGTGTTGTTGGTTCAAGTTTGAACATGTATTGTGGGGATTGTGTTGTGGATTTTAAGCTTGAAAAGGTGTTGTGTTGTTTGGGAGGTCCAACTTGAACCTTAGAACTTCAAGACTCAAAGTTTGTGTTCTTGGTGTTCTTCACCATCTCTATATGTTGTTGAAGAAAAAGTGGTTGTTGATCTTATAAGTTGAAGAAAAAGAGTGCGAATTGATGTTAGTCTTGCAAGACATAAATCCAAGATTTAAGGTGTAAGACTTCTGGCTCAAAGACTTTTCCTTCACACTCAAAGACTTACAACCACTTTTAATAACCTTCCATGTTTTGAGGATCTTATTTTAAGAAAAGTGTACAAGAAGTCAAGTCTTCTCTTTTTTGGATTGAAAAAAGATTACAAGACTTATATTTCCCTCCTAAAACCAATTCCATCATTCCCAACTTACAAATTGATCACGACTTCCAATTTTGGAAAATAAATTTGTTAAGACCGCAACCAATACGTGGCGTCACATCATGTTTTACTGTTCACACGATAAATTTTGGCTCAAATTTTAGATTCTTAGTTTCATTTTATTGTTTCCTATTTTCATATCTTGATTCTAGAATTAATTAACAACTAGTAATCACCTACTTAGTTGTAGTTTAATTGTTGAATCCATTTCTTTCGTGTCTTCGTTGTTTGTGTACTTTTATCGTTTCTAACTCGTCGTAACTTCTTTGTTTCAAGTTCGTAAGTAAATTTTATTTTGTGTCTTGAGTTGATCAAACAAGAATCTATTCCGGTCGCCAAGTAGAATTGACATCTTATAGACTACCGGAGTATAAGCAACTTTCAATATTCGCCGCTTCAATTGTGAGAATCACAAAGGTTAGTATATACGAGTGTTGGTAAGGAAGCTTTACTACTAATCTTGTTTGTTCATTGTGTAGGTACAAAGGTGATATTAGGGGAACATGTCTTCGATGGCAGGGGATTATTGTGACTACGACATGGGAGACTATGATTATAGTGAAGGGTTTTATGGCTACGAAGTTGAGAGAGATTGTGGGGGTTATGAAAATAACCATGATAAAAACTTGGGCAGATTTGAGGGTCTCGGGTTTAAGGGAGAAAATGAGGGGAATGATATGCCTAGTACTTATGGCGAATTTGGAGATAATGTAGGACCTCGTGATGGTTCTTATGATGAAGTTGGGGCATGTGAGGAGTCTTATATTCTCACTTAGAACCTACATTTGGTGTTAGGTATAACCCTTTCATTCACAAAGCTTATGAGATCTATGATGAGAGTACGCGTATGGAGTGTGAAAGTTCATATTCTTCACCTTGTAGTACTTCGTATCAAGGTCGACATGGTGTGATTGGTTATACTAGTTACAGTAGAGGTTGTCCCATGAGAAGAAGAGGGCAAGCATCTCCAAAACCAACGGGTACTCGTGTGCCTTACAATGTTGATCCAAGGAGGAATGTACACTCCGAAAAGGTGACTATTTGTGGGATACCGGGCTGCCTTATGGTGTTGAATGATAGGTACTATGGAAACTACATTCTTTCATCCATGGTTGACTACTTGGGGTTATTTCGAGAGTTTTTACTTGTTCCATACTACTTGGACGAGTTCAAGGTTACCGAGAGGGTAAAAGTTGTCTTCTCCCAATTTGATTACCATGAGGAGGTGTGGTGCGATGTTTTTTCCTTAACCTATGGTCATATGAGCTTGGGTGCCTATTGGTAAACGTGACATCAAGTTCCTAACGTGCAAAATTAGCCTAATGCTATTAGAGACCAATGGGGAAATCGCCTCATAACGTACTTGCTGCCCAAATCACAAAGAGAAATGTTTACCTACTCCAATCCGAATTATGATAAAAGATAAAATATTGAGAGGAGTAGGGGAGTGCAAGGTGGTAATCCGAGAGTGAAAAAAAGAGAGGATATGTGGAGCGAAGTGAGGGGATTGCCACCAAATCGTGCTAACATTGGTTGTCCTTCCATTTCTAAGGACATTTGTGTAGGTACCAACATGGCAAACAAAGGCGAACAATGCCGAAAGGAAGTTACTGCCCAAACTTATGGAGGACCTTCACCTCACGACAAGGAAGAGTCTACTCAAGATCTTAAAGGTAAAATAGTTAACTCTTACACTTTAGTGCACGTGAATAACAATTGTGTGGCTAGTAAGCTATTGAGTGTGGGTAGTAGCTTACTTATTTATGAGTTTAATGATTCCTTGCCTCTTGTTGATGATGTACATGTTGTGAGTGTGGATACACTAGTTGATCCTATTGATGATGAAATTGACTCTTCCTGTAAGATCAATTTATGTCCACCTAGTGTTGAAGCCTATATATTGAATGGAAGTACATCGTCTTGTGTAATTGGTGTTGATCAACTTGTTTGTGAAAATTGTCCACCACTTGAATATGTGTATGATGTGCTTAATAAAACTCAAGTGAGTGAAGTATTTGAAAATATTGGTCAACAAAGTGGGAGTGAACCCGAGATCTCTTCTTGGGGTAATCTTGTGTTTGGAACATCCTTGAAACTTGATATTGATCATTTAGAGAGTGAGGAACTTGCTTGTTCCAAATCTGTCCGTGGGGTAGATCACACTCTCTTTAGGTATAATGCCTTATTTGAAGATAATTTAAATACTTCTAATGAACCTAGTGGTAAAAATGATGGTATAGCTTGCCTTGGAAGCTATAACTTATATGCTAACCCACTATGGTGTGAGAACATTCCTCCTAAAGATAGAAATCTTTTCTTAGAATATGAGAGTACTCTTAGGGGTAAAGAATGTATAGTTGCGGAAGCTACCTCTTGTTCTACTTTGTGTGACTTTATTGTTGAGAGTACTCATGGTTATTATTGGGAAACTAGTAGGGAGTACACACATGAGGGCACCTTGGTAGAATTCGATTTGAGTGATACCTTTCTCTACTCTCTATTTTTTTTTGGATGATATGTATGCTATTGTAGAGAGTATGTCATTTAGTTTGGGTGTAGACCACGGGAAAGGAGAGTGTTGTTTAGAACCGTGTCTACGGCCACTTTTTCCGTTTGACCCCGGTGCCAAATGTAGAAATGATGATGTTGGTGCACCTAACTTGTTGCTTGGTCTACATGACAAGCAACGTATCACTCTTGGTGTATCCTAGAACCAAATCCTTTCTATATCTTTCATTGAGTTTTTAATACTCACTTTAAAGGATTCTTGGTTATACTTCAAGTATGTACCCCCTTGGCATGATGATGTTTATTATTGTGCTAACCCTAACCCTCATGCCATGAGGATGTTATGCTTGTTTATCCTTTCTCTTATTTTACAAGGTACGGATTCGAGGTTGAATCCTTTTCAAGAATGGGAGAATGATACAAGTGAAATGGCCGCCTTAGTTTTCTATGACATCATTCAAAGTCACCACGTGAAGAATTGGGCTTTGGTCGCATGGAGAGCACGGGATCATACTTGTAGGGGCCATTTTGAGCATGCCATCAAACAAACCCGTGTGTGGAAGATTGTTTGGAGCCTTGAAGACTAGAGGACTCACGGGTTTGGACCACATTTGATGGTTCACGATTTTGGCCCCTTTTATTAAGGGAATTTTGGTCACTTAGCCTAAAGGTCATTTTGGTATTTTAGCCTTGTCTAAAGGACACTCCATGGCCACCCACCTCATTAAGGGCATTGGAGATATTTTATCCTTTTTTTGTAATCTACTATATATAGTGTCTTTTAGATCATTTCTCTGGGGTGGATGAATGATGAACATTTGAAGTCTTGAAATTCCTCTTTCTTGAGAGTAACACCTTGGTATAGTTCTTGGTTAGGGCTTGGAAAAGCCATCCTTGGTATAGGGCTTGGAAAAATCAATATTGTTCTTTGCTTGGAAACGGTGGATCTTGAGGTGAGTGATTTCCTTGGCGGTCACCGTAAGAGTGTGGTGTTATTGTTACATTAATTAGGGGTTTAGTGTTTGAATCACACTTTGTTCCTAAGTCTTGTAACAATCTATATCTCACTATCTATCATTTTATTCTTGTAATCTTGTTGTGTTTTGTTTTTGTTCATTACTCTCGGTTTTGTGGTGTTGTTGGCCGAATTTGTTGTTCATCTTGTTCTTCATCTTGTTATTGTTAATCTAGTTTGGATGTTGTCTATTTTGGTATGCTAAACACCTTGGTCATCTCATTATTGTGTTGTATTGTTGAATCCGAGAGATGGTCACCAAAGGGGTCCTCGGTTCTTGAACTTGTGGACTGATTTTGGTGTGTGATTTCGTGCTTCCCTTGGCTGCTACGTTCATCATGTTTTACTGTTCACGCAGTATATTTAAGCTCAAATTTTAGATTTTGTAGTTTCCTTTTGTTGTTCCTTAGTTTCAATTTCGTTGGTTCAAAAACTAATTGGCAAACTAGTACTCGTCTACTAGATTGTTAGTTAGTCTTTGTGTTCGTTCATTCGTGTTTAGCTTTTGTTGTGTGCTTTTCTCATTTTTTGAGTCGTAGTATTCTTTTTAATTCAAGTTCGTACATTACTTTTTGAGTTGTTTAAAACAAAAATCTAATTCGTCCTCTAGCCACAATTGGAACCAAGTGACCTCATTGGAGTACAAGGAAGTTATCAACACTTGTGAGGCCAATAGAGTGAAAACTTCAAAAGTGTGACCTTGAGAGTGTGCGGACTATTTTGATACGTCGTGTGGACTAATTTTTTTCTAACCTTTAATGTGTTTGATGTTTTTGTGTTGTTTGTTTAGTAGCTCTTGATGGGTACAATGATGAATGAAGCTGAAATGCCTAGTTGGGTTAAATCCATCATGGCAAGGCTTGATGCCATCGATAGTCAAATAATGGACAGAATGGAAGGGAGATTGGAAGGGATGGAAGGCTCTCTTGCAAGAAGTTGGATAACTTGATGGAGCATCAAAGCCTTCCTAATCAAATTTTCGTGAGTGGCCATGCTCCACATAAGCTACAAGGTAATCAAACTAACTTTTGCACTCTAGTGAATGAGGATAATAGCCAACTAAGTGTGAATGATAGTTTGTCTTTAAGTGAGCCGAATGTGCCTTTATTTTGCGATGATAATGTACAACTTAAAATTGTGGATATACTAGTTGATCCACCTCGTGTTGAATCCATTGTGGCAAGTGATAGTACATTGTCTTATGGAAGTCATGACAATCAACTTATGTGTGAAAATAGTGATGTTGAATAAGTTGGCCGATTGACTAAAGATGACCCTCTAGTTGTTTTTATTGTAGATCATCCTAGCATAGAGGGGATATGTGATTGTATTGGTGGTAGTCTTGGGGAAAGGAAGCATTTCCTCTACCCATGTCCATGGATACCCTACCCCTTTGATCATATTGATCATTTGAGGTGTGATAGTAATTCATTTCAAACCATATTCGGGAATGACATGTGTGCATTGTGTGAGCATGATTATGTTGATGCTAAGCATGTCTTGTATATAATTCAGGTTTCCCGTGATTAGTGTATCATTTTTGAGAACTCGAGGGATGTTTGGGTATACGTGAATATTGAGCCATCGTAGCATAATGCTATGATTCATTACACTAACCCTGACCCTCGTACCTTGAGGAACTTGTGTTTGTTTGTCCTTCCTATCATTTTGCAAGGTTTGGATTCGAGGACGAATTCTTTCTAAGGAGGAGAGGATGATACGGGTCAAAGATGCATCTTAGCACTCGAGGACATGAAGACGTGAGTGAAGACCCGAGCTTGTGGGGCTGCCCATCCAAGGAACAAGCTTTGAAGTGTAGAGAACAAGTCCCACACTCCAAAGCTGTTACTGTTCATCCGTCACTGTTCATCCGCTCCTTTGCAAAGGTTTTTTGGTCATTTGTAATAAGTTGCCCTAGATATAGATAGAACCTTATTAGGTCATTTTAGGGGATTTTTAGATTACATATTTGTAGCCTCTTTCAAGGTGGAATCCCTGGGAAGGTGGAATCCTTGTGTTGATGATTTGCTTAGAAACGGAGATTGCTTGGGGATTTCGGTTCTTTTGAGGTCACGTAAGAGATAGGTTTAGGTTGTGTGTGATATTAAAGGTCCAAAAGTGTAATAAGCTTTTGGGTTGTTAATATTATATCTTCATTTGTCTATCTATCTATCTTTACTTTCTTGTAATCGTTTATATATATCTAGTGTAATTCGTTTGTGTTCTTGTCTTGTAACCGTGTGTTGTTGTTATTGCATCTTGTTCATCAAGTGTTGTTGTTGTTTTTAGTGTATTTTACTCTTGATATCATTTTCTTTCTTGTTCTTCTTGTGAATCCGAGAGAGGTCATCAAAAGGGTCCATAGTTCTAGACCTAGTGGACTGATTTTGGTGTTTGTTTCGTGTGTTCTTGGGGAGTTTGGTATCATTTGGTATCACTTGTTTCTCCATTTTATGCCAAGGCATCAGCTATATGGTTCTGCTCCTTGTAGAAATGCGTAACTAGTAGACCACGAGCGAAGCTACATTCAATCAAGGGCGTGCAAGTGAACACCGTTCATTGGAAAATTATACCATGTATGTTTATCAAAATTTATAAAATATCGGTATATACTTGTGTTTGCACAATCTTAACAGTGTTGGGGCCTGTGGCTTAGTGGTAAAGGTTGTGCAAAAGGGCTGCTAGGACGGAGGATCGAATCTTTCTACTATTGAATTTTGTCATCGTATATATATATTCTTTTTTCAAGAGCTTTTGTGGGTCCACTAACCTTCTTTTAATTCCTTTTTATTCTTTAAATTTCTTTCTTTTTACCCGTCTCCAGAACCTCAATCAAAACCAAAGTTACAAATTATTTCCTCCATAACCGTTTATATGATATTATTTTTTATTTATATTATGAATCATTTTATTTACATAAAAAGAGTAATTCTAAAATTATATTATTTCTAATTTTAGATAACATTTTCTCGAGCCATGCTAAAATAAGTGTATCACATAAATTAAGATAGAATGAAAATTATTAGTAATTATTAAATTTATTGAAGCTTTAATTTGGATATTTTATTTGCATTAAATATAAAATAACATTTCAAACAAAGTTTCTACCCAAAAAAATAGAAGAAAATACTATGTGCAATTGCACATAGTATTTTTCATACCTCCTAAAAGGTTATTATGAGGTTTGGACAAGAAAATTTAATAACGGGTTAATGTTTTCATAGTTTTATAGGTGAATCGGGAAAACTAAGCTTTGAAATTTTTTATTATGATTTTCACTTGTTTTCCATCAAAACAAAATTTAACATTCATTAAAATTAAAAAGTAGTAAAATGAAGATCGAAAACAACTCTAAATTGAAGTGAAAATTGATAAATTAGTGTTATTCTTTTTTTTGAATGTGTGATTTGTGTTCAACAAAAATCTCGACCCATTCATTATAAAACTATTATTTTAGTACATACAATTTATCATGTATTTTTTTTATAACTAAAAGCAACCTAAACTGAAGAAATTTTTTAGACGATTTGTATTTGGTAAAAAATAAATTATTGATGTTGTTCAAGATAAATTCGCTAAGTTGAGCAAGTTGAATATTAATCCCTCACTAAATTTTTTTGTTAGCTGCGTTTTAAAATTCTGCACACTCTTCGTAAAATATCTAGCTCCACCGCTGTAGTGGACTCTCTGTCCTTAGCACAAACCTGCAACCATCAAGTAGATGGTCATAGCGTAAGTTTCCATGTTGAAGCATAATAATAACTTGTGTTGAGTCAATATTTATTTCAATTGGGAGCAAATTTCTTTCCTCCGTTGTTTTTAGTCCCTCAAGAAGAGCCAGGAGCTCCATTTGGTTGTTAGTGGCTGCTTGAAAGCCTTATTGAAGCCTAAAACCCAGTCACCATTTTGATTTCTGATAAACCCTTCTATTCCTCCAACCCCAGGATTGTTCAAGCATGAATCATCTATGTTAAGCTTGTATGGATGGACTTGAGGGAGGGTCTACTTGATGTTGATAATGCTTAGGGTGGTAGGCATTCTATGGATCCCATCCGAGAGGTGGGTGAACTCAACTGCATCGGCATAAACCTTGTCAAATGATGGCTTAGTGGACTCATTGTTGAATATGTTCTTATTTTAGCACTCCAGATGTGCCATAAACAGAACGTAGTGAGGGTGACAAAATAATGATTTGGTCAAAGTGATGGTTTCGTAGTGGCTTTCAAAATTGTTCCCAATTGTCCACATGTTGAGGGAAAGTGACATTTGGAAAGATGCTTGCCACTTTTACATTGAAAACATTCCAGAGGTTTGAATTCATAGGGCATTCCCAGAGGACGTGGGGATACTCTCATATGGATTGTGGCAAAACTTGCATTCCTGGTTTACTAGAACCCCCATGGTTGAGGGTGAAGTTACAAGGGAGTTGATTGTGGTGACACGTCCACAGAAAATGCTTAATTTTAGGGGGTATAAGTATTTTCCAAGTCCAGATGATTTTTTTCCCAATGCTAGTTTGTCTATTTTTATTAGCTACGATCCTAAAAGCACTAGCTCTGATGAAAAGTCTATTTTCAGTAGCTTTCTAAATAGGGTAATCCTTGTTTTTCCTACTGGATTGGAAAAAGTTATCTTTAAGGGTATTTTGGATGGTCGGAGGGGGAGGGGTGGGGTGACAAAAGAGATGTTGTTAAAGTTCCAAGAGTTATTATTCCAGATACCGGCTACTTTGGTATCAAGTTGGTCCTTGGGTAGAGGACCATGAATGAGGTTTTTTAGAGGGCCATAATTTGGGATCCAACTATCATTCCAAAGATTGACGTTGTCCCCTTTATGTATTATCCAAAGGGTAGCATCCTTGCAGGCTTCAAGACCCCTCGAGATACATTTCCAGGTTCTGGAAACCTTTTTGGGGGGGTTGTTATTTTTGTTGGTGTTTTTTGGATTTTAGGGTCTAAACCCAAGGAGAATCAGGCTGATTGGTTGCTCTCCAGGCAAGATCAACATGTATAGCCTTGTTTTTGTCTTCTGCTCTTTGTATTCCAAGTCCATCAAGCTCTTTGGGCCCAGTGACCACTTCCCAACATAGGAGTTATATTTTTCTTTTTACCTCAGTTGTTCCTCAAATGAAATTTCTCAGGATCTTGTCAAATTTTTTTCCAGATGGTGTTAGGGAGGGGTATGAACTGCATAACATAATTGAGAATGCTATTCAGAAAGGCCCTGGCTAGAGTAGTTCTACCAACAACATTAAGGAACTTTGTCTTCCAACAGGCTAAATTTAGATTCATATTGTCAGGGATGAACTGAAAGTCATCATTGGTGGGGGCTTTATTAAACATTGGGAGGCCCATATACTTACCAAAGTTTTTCCTGGGGTGGATGTCCAGGATGGAGTCATATTGTTCACGGAGTCTATGGAACTATTCTTTAAGAAGATAACCTTTGATTTAGTAGTATTGATTTTTTGTCGAGAGAAAGAAGAGAAATTGGTAAGAGTTTCCCTTGTGGTTAGATAGTTTCTTCTTTGGCAAAGAGAGTAAGGTCATCAACGAAGAAGAGGTGAGAGATCTTGGGTCCACCTCTAGAGATGGAGATGGGTGTCCAATTCAAATTATTTACTTCATGATTTATTTTCTTGGACAGAAGTTCCATGCACACGATGAAGAAATAGAGTGGGATGGGATCACCCTGTCTAATCCCTCTGGTAGGCTTGAATTGATCAGTTTTGGATCCATTTACAAGAATAGATATGGTGGAGGTAGAGACACATGACATGATCAGATTGGGGAGTTTGGGAGGAAAGTTAAGGAAACAAAGAGCTTGTCTTATGAAGCTCCACTAGATTCCATAAAAAGCCCCTTTCAGGTCTATTTTGAGGATCATATTACCCGTTTTACCTTTCATGGGATAAATGGGTAATATATTCTTGGACGATGATGACATTATCAGAGGCTATTCTATTAACGAGGAAGTTGGCTTGAGTGGGACCTCTGATTTTAGTAAGATAAGACTTGATTCTATTGACAATGACTTTGATGATGATCTTATATTGGGTGGTGCAAAGTCCAATAGTCCTGAAATTCTTGAGAGTATTAGCATTAGGGATCTTGGGTAGGAGACAAACGAAGGTGCTATTGACTCTTTCTTCCATTTTACAAGTGGTGAAGGTGTCTGTGCAGAAAGAGAACAATTAGAAATAAGTTGTGTCCCAAAATTTTTGGAAGAAGAGGAGGTGTAACCCATTAGGGCCACGGGCCTTAGTGGGTTTGAATGAGAACATATCTTTCTTTATTTCAGATAGGGTTGGAAGACTGTTGAGAAGTTGGCGGTGGAATGATATTTCTGGAAGATGGGTTATCTTGGCATTTAGATGGTTGATAAGTGTTTTGAAAAGTAGAGAAATTTATAGAAGTTGAGGACTTTAAAGATGACGTTAAAATTAAAGAAAAAAAATGAAAATAAGCTGAGACTTATTTTTTCAAGTACAACTCCAAGCTTTATTTGAATTTTTTATGGCTAAACATTACTTTTTAATATATATATTTTTTTTTCAAAAAAGCTGAATATTTCTCATGATCAATGGGACTATGTGTAGGAGAGAGTAATGGTAAAATGTGATGTAAAGGGTTTAAAAATTGATATACAAAATAATATTAACTATAAATTTTATTTACGTAACAACAAATTCTTTTTACAAAATATAAATTGTGAGGTAATTTTTGTATTTGAAAATTGTCAAAGCCAAATTATGTTTTCTGAAAAATTTAGAATTTCGTGTCATGATATAAAATCATGAAATAAAATTAATTAATGTAATAAAATGCTAATTTCATCTCAGAATTTGATGACTAACAATTAAATTACAGATATAACTTTATTTAAATTTAAAACTGTAATATAATAATTAAATACTACTAACAATTATTTTCACCACACTCAAAATTAGGGTAGTCTTCTTCGGCCAAAGTAGAAAGGTGAGGAAAAAAAAACACAGCTTTCCTGTAAATTGAATTTGGTAGGCTGCATTTTAGAGGGAGATGGCTGATTTCATTACATCTACTCACAGAACCAAGTGGATTCTTACTCCCCAAGAAATTGTAGGTCATCAAAATTCATTCTTGGACAATCTCTTTTTTTTCTTTTTTTTTTTTTTGTTTATGAATGGTTTACTTTATTCACAGAAACATAAATACAAAGTTGCCAATCAAAGAGCTAAACAAGCACTAGAGAAGGTATGCTAGCTCCATTTCCTTATTATTATTTTTTAATTATCCTTTTCATTTTCTGTGTTTTTTTTTTGGTTGAGATACCTTTTTTTAACGTAATTAGGCAATATGAATGTGTTCTTTTGACCTTTTGCTGCTGCAGTTAGTGTTTACCCTTTTAAAATGATAGTGGGAGGTAGCAGGTATAGCGTGAAATTAGTCGAGTTGCACGCAAGCTGGCCCGGACACCACGGTTATAAAAAAAAAATAAAAGGAGTGGTACAGTTGAATTTATAGACGTGGTGCAAGGATACGCGGGATTGAGATGACCAAAACATGTAGTTTGTATGCTGTAACTTGCTTAATCAATATGACAAGGCATCAGGAATAATAAATAAGTTGACATGAAACGATAAATTAAGTAAATAGAATGAACTTGAGTTCCGGTGCTGGTAGTAGGCGGTGTTATCAGGTGAGGTTGATCTTATTGATATTATATAGAACAATGGAATCATAGAGCTTCAGAGCTTAAAAACACAAACTGAGAGTAAAAATCACATGGCTTACATAATGGTTGGCAAAGGTCTCAGACTAAACGGATGGTCGAGTTTCAGACTCTTTCGCAACATCTGCACCCTTGAACTTATCTCGACCTTATCTTGTTTGGTCATAACCTGGTGTCTGGTCCCATATTTTCGGAGCTAGACGGGCTTTGCTGATATGACTTTGGCCTCGACTGTCTTGACTCTTGATTTTCATGGATAGGATTACCCTTACCGGTCACGTTTTGAGGATAGCATTTGGTGTTGTCCGTGCTTAGTCACTTTTGACCTAAGTTGCTCGGACTCTTCAAAAATGCGGCTGCACCCGTGTCAGATCCTCCAAAAACGCTGTACTTTTGAAGGGTCCGACACGCACTCGATGAAATTTTTGAAGAGTCCAAGCAACATAGCTTTTGATCTATTCTTTTTGCCGTGTGTCGTTTCTTGGTTCCCCCAAGTCTCAAGTTCGATTTTACTCCATACAGTTAGATTGAGTAGAATTTCTTTTTCATTTTTTGTGTTCGGTGTATGAAATTCTATATGCCTGCCTTATGTTTTTTTAAACACTTATGTTTAGCTTTCTCACTGCTTCAACAATTTGCCTAATTTTGTAGTCAGAATTACCTGAAACTTTTATGGTCCAGAACATAGGTCTGATTTATAGTTCTTGTGGGCTTACAAATATTGCTAATAGCTAATTCTATTGTGAAGTATGGAACAACACGAATGGAAGTTGATATCGATGGGTCGTTCTCGTATGCTGAAATTCAAAATGACGCAAAAGATAGTGGTAAGATTGAATTTATTCAAATCAGAGAAAAATTAGAGAAAATATGAAGTTTCTGTTTTACCTCCGTTTAATCTTGGAAGATAATCATAGTTCTTATCATTCTTTTGGTTGCTATTTTGGTTGGATGTTAGCTGAAAAGCGTCCTAAGCCACTCAAGGTCGAAGAAGAACAACTTCTAAGGGCTTTCTACGAGTTCAAGATTCAAGACGTCTGTGATGCCTTTAAGTTCCCACGTAAGATTCAGGTATAATGTTTTGATTATCGAATCTTCTACTATAATGACTCAACTGGTAGGTTAAACAGTTCTCATGGTTGTGTGCAGGCGACAGCTCTCCTTTATTTCAAGAGGTTTTATCTGCAATGGTCCGTGATGGAACATCACCCCAAAGACATTATGTAAGCTTATCTATTTTCTCTGTGCTTACCCCCAGTCCCCAATGTAAGAAAATCGTACTACTATCCTCCTATCTTTATGCAATGTTTTGGTTGGTTGTTTGGACAATAGTTACTTTGCTAAATTCAAGTGGAAATGCATTTTAAAAACATAAACAAGTTCATCTGGAATCTGATGCATACTGTAGTTGATAGGTGATAGAGACAAATCTTACTAGCTCCCCCCCCTCCCTGTCTTCCTTTTTGTAGGTTAACCTGCATATATGCTGCTTGCAAGGCAGAGGAAAATCATGTATCAGCTGAGGAGCTTGGTAAGGGGATTGGACAGGATCATCATGTAATCCTCAATAATGAGATGCTGGTTTTCCAGGCATGAATTTTATTTAAAGGTCATTTAATTCTTCATTTTCCTTTAAATCTTGCTTTAATCAACCTTTTTTTGACCTTTCTTTTGCAGAGTCTTGGATTTGATCTTATTGTTTATTCTCCCTATCGTGCACTTGAAGGTTTTATCAGTGATTTAGAGGTGTTTTTCTTTTGATCTGTTACACTTTCCCCTTGGAGTAATAATTGCTTTGTTGCCTATTATATCTTCCTTTTAATTGTTAGTTATTTCCACTCCTTGTGCTGCTTAATTTCTTCATTGCAATTATTAACTATTGCTCTTGAAACTTCAGGAGTTCTGTGGAGCTAAAGATGAGGATCAGCTTGTGGCACTGAAGGTAATTGTTATGTCCTTCAGACAAGATAAGGTAGTTAAAGTGAAAAGTCCCCCCACCCCCTCTCCCCCCTCCTCTCCGACTTTGATGTTCAGGATTCAAGTTACCATGGGTGGAAATGGAGAGAAAAGTGCTACAATTGACTCCTGGGAGGGGGCTATTGGTGGGTAGATGTAGGTTAACATATAAAAACAAATTGTTATTTCTTTGTCATACAATTTTCTTTTTATCAATTAAAATGCTCTTCCACTATTTCTGCTCCTTGTAAATTCTGGCTTCTACAATTGAATTTCATCCAATGTTGCTCAATAACTAGTAATTTTGCAGTTAAATCACCTAAACCATGTGAATTTATCTGATTGAAGATCTTTAGTTCTCCATCCAATGGGACAAATGCTGATCTCACTCTTCCTTCTATTGTTTGTAATTCTTCCTTAGATAATCAAGGTTGATGCATCTTTTTTCTGGATTGTCATCAATGTTCTTTTGAACATCATAAAAGTTGGTGGCATGTTGCAGATATGGTGATTATAAAATTTCACATCATAGGTCTCTCTATCTAGCTCATTGAGCTGCCAACCAGCTAATCTTTCTTTTGTGCTTCAATTTATTTGCTTAAAACATTTCTATGTATGCAACTTGCGACAAGAAGAAAGAATAGACTTCCCACACAAGTAGTTGGTAACTCTCTGACATGCATCGATGCATTACTTACTGTGATTCATATATCGTAGATGATGAATTAATTTGGGAATTCCTTGTTGAGTTCTTACTTACCTGATATAAGGGAAATAATTTAATTCATATTACTCTGACCATTGGAATCATCTACCAGTCAAGTTTATTTTCTTCTGAAGTACAGGGTTCACTCAATACTGCTAGGATGGAGGCAGATAAGATTATGCGTACTGATGGACCACTTCTATTCCCACCTGGGCAGGTTATATTTTATCATTTACATACTCTATTGAAATGATTTTTATACTGTATGAATCTAGTTGCTGGCTCTTCCTACCTGCAGAGGATTATATTAATGACATATACACACATCTTTGAGGCATGCTTCATCTTTGTTGAAAGAAAATTTTCATTTTACAGAGTCATAAACTTTTGAAATTAGTTTGTTCCATATTCATATTTTTTGAGTTCATGTGACGTTTGGACTTGGAGAATGGATTCTCTGTTATTGACAGATAATTTTCTTAGTATGATTAGACTAGATTAAATTTAGTTCGTTTGACATTTTAAAAGAAGCGATTCTAGCTATAATTTCCCATTAGCTCCTCCTAACTAGCACTGACAATTATCTATGACTATCTCTGGCAACTAACTGAGGCTTTACTTTTCGTCAGATGATTGATCGGAATTTTTTGGAAGAGGAAGAATGATTTTCAATTAATCTAAATAAACATCTTATAAAGTGTAATAAATGTCATTTGGTTAAGTTTTGAGAAAAAGGAATTGACATTAAATATAATGCCATATAAGATATGTGCAGAGGAGCGATCACAAGTGTAAGTATGGTGGAGAAGGAACAGTTTCTCATGTGGGTTTACAGCAGGGATCTATCTCGAGTCTGTACTTGTTTACCCTAGTTCTGGATGAGCTAACCAATGGTAAACGTGATGCCGTAGTTGGTTCAGTATTGCTATTGTCCTAGTGATTTTACTAATATACTGTAGTGTTTATTGAGAGGGATTATCCTAAGAAAAGTAATGGGATTTTCGGTTATTAGTCGAGCCCAGAAGATAGTATTAACTGGCCATTTCACCATAGGTCTCATCATCGTACATCTCTAAACATTTCTCTTTTTTGATCTTATTCTTTCAATGTTTTACCTTACATTTCTCTCTCCTTTTGTTCCAAGTAAGGTGGATGTCTTTGCATCGCAAAATTTTCATTAGAAAGTTTTTCTTTTTCGCATCAATTCCTATCCCATCTTTGTGGGAAACTGAATTTGGGTTTTCAACTATTTTGTTTTCCTTTCAGATCTCAATCCCTTTCCTTTCTATTTTTAAAATTTTTGTGAAAACACAACCCCCCAAAACCCACTATATTCCTAATATTCCTCTTTATTCTTTTCTCTCAACCCAAACGTACATCAGTTTGCAACCAGAGGCAGGTCCGTGGTTTGGGCATTGTGTATTCGAGTTCGGCTATAAGTATAATCCATTCATTTACTGGGTTCAAAGTCTATTATTTGCACTTATTTAATGAGTATATAAACACATATATAAGGTTTGAGCCAAAATTACTTGTTTGGATGAACCCGTAACTTATTCTTTTGGTTCACCTCTGTTTGCAACCCTGGTTCATACTACTGATAATTCTTCTCTGATCATTATAATGCTATTCATTACCTTTGCTGTTGTTATGCAAGGTGTTTGGAAGTTCCGAATGCTGTTTTGTTGGTTTCTATAACTAAGGAAAGCCTCCACGCATAATTGAATAATGTTCTCATAAGGTAGTGTAGGATAGATTCTGGAGAATCTCTTCTGTATTTTGGCCACGCCATACCCATAGGAGTCATATTTGTATCAGGAAAAATTATGTGATGAGTGAATATTTGATGATAGCTGTTTTGACCTATGACAAGACTGCATTTTGGAAAGAAAAAAACGCAAACTAAGAAACTTTTCTGATAATCACTGAAGCCATCAATATTGACATCTGAGAAAGTCATATGATGACCTTGTTGTATATCGCAGTCGAGCAAAACTCTGGTTTTTTTGTTCTATGTGATGAATTGCTCCTTTCAAATGTGGTAAAGATAATACGCACATGCACATCTTTTATAATTTTCTGATTTCAGTTTCTTTTTCCTTGTTTCAGTTGGCATTGACAGCTTTGCATAGAGCTAACACAATGCACGGCATATTTGATTTAGAGAGGTCTCAGTCCCTTCCTCATTTGGACAGATTCTACAATAATTCCTTACACTCTGATTGACATGATAATGATTCTTTAACTAGGTACCTGAGAAGTGTTCTATCACGTCAACATCCAGATCACGCCATTTCAGAACTTACTGGTTCTATAAATACCGTTGATTCTTTGGCAAGTACTTAACCTTGTTATTACTGCATGCCTGGAATTGTTCAATCTTTTATCTTCATCTTCGTCTTTCTGGAAATATTACTGGCTTCTTCCCCAAATGTTCGTTTGGGTTAAACGTAGTCCTCTGAGTGCCTGAACTCCTGGCATGTGAACAGATTGGTAAACTTTTGACTCCGACTTCCAAAGATGTGAAGCACATTGATCGGAAACTCAAATCATGTCTTGATCCGGGTTCACATGACAAGTGCGTTACATCAAACTCTGATTTGATTGTCATTTTTCCATCTTTTGGTTTCGCCACAATTTATTGGCCTAACCAGAAAATGATGCGGGTTTGTAAATGCAGGAGTAAAAAACGGAAGCATAGATCCAAAGATAGCTCAAATGAAGTTACAGATATCTCTTGATCTGCTCGAAGTTTGTAGCTTCAAGCATATGTTATTTGGCCGGTGAAATAGTTCCTCATTGCCACTCATCAGTTTCCGTATATGGAGTTAAACATCAAGGTAGACTGGAAGACATCGTCTACTACATTTGCATCAGGTCGAGAGAAGCAGCAGAGTCAGGTCAAGGATTTAAATTTAATGGGTTCTACTTTTAGGATTATCCTCATTGAACTCATTACTCATTATACTGTTGAAATTATGGGTTTCGATCTTAAATTTGTTGAGATTTTCATAGATTTTTACATATATACACACACACATCTATACTCTGTATTGAAAACCGTGGATTCAGATGAACTTGCATCCTAAAGGCGACATCCACCCCCGAGAAGAAGCATCAATAAAGAGGTGCATGTATGAATGGATAAATGGCTCTCTCGGTGAGCTGAAGATGGTTCAATCGTTTCTGTTTTTAATTTTATTATTGGTTTCCTAAATTGATCTTCTGAAGTTTTCATTATGATAAACCTGAATTGATATTTGCCTGGTTTTTTGCTTTTGCTGAGAAACATCACATAGAGGCCAAATCATACTTGTGATTTTGCTGCATCTTTAATCTCTGGGCTTTCTTCAGTCGTCGATCAATTTGGACTGGGCCTGTTGGCCCATAAACCACCAAGTGTTGTTGGGCCTGTACTGAAATGCTCTCTTTTCAACTAGTGCCATTGATCATCCAAAACAAATAAAGCAGCAAAACAAAGAGTGGAAAAAGAAAGATTTAAGAATTGCCAGAAGATTTAATATATAGCAGTTAAAAGGCGATTTCCATCTCTTAATATTTTTTATCGCTATAGTACTTACTAGAGAATATGTTAAAAGGGAAATAGAACGAATCCTTCTTAGGGTGCTGTCTTTAGGGTGAACATTTTTCAATATTTTCATGTTTGGTTAGTTAATTTTTTATTTTTTTTTTTAAAATAAATTCCTTAAAGATGCGGACAATGACTTCTTGAATGAAAGTAGGGAAGTGTCGAGTTCTCCAATCGACATTCCAGAAAGATTGCATTTTTCCAACCAGCTAAACACACCTCATCTTCACCGCATACACCCTCATAGTCCAATCCCCACCACCTTACACCCCTACCTCATCCCCACTCTCAGATTTTATATACATAAATGGTTTCAGGACAACTTTCTTGCTTCATATCGAACACTGAGAAAATGAGTAACAAACTCATTTATTTTTCTATAAAATATTTTTCAAAAAATATTTTCCTTGAGGACACACCCTTTGGCTCTTTTGACATACACTTAATTATCTTCAGCATATTGGAATTTGGAAGAGAATGAACGAATTTAAGTTGGAAGAGAATAGAATTAGATAATTCCAACATTTGAATGAAAAATAAAACGATTGAAGCAATACAGCAAAGGTTCTGAAGTGTTCACTTAATTTGGATTTCTTCTCCAATTATGATTTCTCTTACTTTAATTTGGTTACACATCATGCATGATGTCATTGACCTGTTGCATATTCATTCAAAAATCAAAACTAGGGTTAGCATAATTCTAGATGGAATACATATACAGGCCCCTGAAATATTTCACTTTTTTCCGTATAGGCACCTCAATTAAGAAAGGTACCTATTGAACCCTTTACTCCTTCAGAAATGGTTTCAATTGAGCCCAATTCTCCGACGTGGCAGTTTGCGTGTCTCACGTCTGGGAGACGCGTGAAATGTCATGGAACCAACTTATGTGGCACCCAACGGATTTTTTATCCTTTTTTTATGCCCAATTTCTTTTGTAAAAAAAACCCTAATTCCTACTTTCTTCCTCTTTTTATACTCAATTCTTAATATTCACCTTTTTTGTCTCCTAAATTCTCCTTCTCCTCTTAAATTCCTTTTCAGTCTTTTCTCTTGCTCCGCTTAAACTCTCCTACTCTTATTAATTTCTTCTTCTTACTCGTTTTTAGTAGTAATGTCCAATTCATCCTTTTCATTGTCTTCATCTTCTTCAATTCCAAAAGGAGTATGTTTATGTGGGGTGAAAGCTGAAATTAAGACCTCGTGGACACAACTCAACACTGGTCGGAGATTCTTTTGCTGCAAAACTTCAAAGGTATTCATCTTTCGCTGCTTCATTGGACGAAATGCAATTACTTCGATTAGTGAATGCAATTTTTTAGTTTAATTTTTTCTTTGAACCTGTAGGCGAGAGGTGGATGCAATTACTTTGATTGGTATGATGATGAAATGCCTCCTCAAGCAAAGAGGGTGATGTGGGGTTTATTGAAAAAAGTCAAATCATTTGAAGAAGAAAGGAATCGATCAAGAAAATTTAAAGTGATATGCGTTGGGGCGATATTGATTTTGGCTACATAGAATTTCTTCAAGAAATATTCTTAGATTTTGGCAAATATTGGCTTAGGTTTCTTATATATGGGACTGTTTTGATTTGGCTAATTCTGAAATATATTAGTTGTATTGGGATTGTTTTGCTTTGGCTTTCCTGTTGTATTGTTTTGCTTTAGCTTTCCTGTTGTAGTGGGATTGTTGTGTATGAAACAGTTAAGAAGGAATGAAGATAAGTTGTGAAATGTTACTCTCTTACTATGTTTTGATTTTGCTTTACTGTTGTAATTGGTTTAGTTAGATTACTGTACTCTGTTTTTTTAGAGTTCAAATGATTCATTTAAATGATTCAAAGCTGTCAAATGTTTAACACAAAAGAAACTACCATTCAATAATTATATAAAGCACAAGAGCACAAGTGCAACTGATCGGCATTTTAAACACAATAATCTACCATTCAACTGCTCAAAATGAGCTCCAACCATACATCAAATGTTCATCCAAAACTATCTAAATAGACTACCAAAAATAGTTTAGAATCTTCAAAAACCCGAACAAAATACCAAAGTAGCCATACAACTAATCACCAAAATATACATTGTACTAAAAACACAATTAATTCAACAACTTCATATTCCTCCTAGTGCACTAGAACTTTCAAGTTGACTTCTTTTTTTACAGATTCATACTCTGCAATTGAGAAGTTGTGACAACATTCTTTCCCTTCCACTTCATTCCTCGAGGCTTATAACCAATATCAATATTTATTTGAGTTGCATCTTTGTAAACACCCGGAGTGACAACTGTTTCACCTCTAGTTTCAGGCTGCATAAAATGAAGTAAAATTAGATTTGTCAAAAAAAAATTAAAAATTACATGAATTGAAGTTGTAATTCACACTTACATTTAATGTTTTACTGCCACTCATTTGATCAGTGTAGATACCAAAACCTACTGTCTTAGACCTCTTTTGTCCTACTGATGATGTTGATGCTTCAATGGTTCTTTTTTCCCCAAGTTGCTGATCAGATACACTTCCTTTTCCTCTACCTCTGTCAGTGCCTCTTTTAGATCCTTTGCATTTGCCAGCTCCCCTACCTTTGCCAGTGCCTCTACCTCTACCTCTACCTCTTTTAGCTGGCTGCACTCTTATAACTGCTGAGGTATTAACACACATAGAACTGCCAAAGCTTGGTTGCTGGCTGAAACTTTGTGGCATGCTAAAGCTTGGTGGTTGGCTGAAGTTTGGTGGCTGGCTGAAGCTTGGTGGCCTGCTAGAGCTTGGTGGCTGACTGAAGCTTGGTGGCCCGCTAGAACTTGCTGCCTGGCTAGAGCTTCCAGGTTATCCCATTCCATCCTAACAATAAAGGATATTAAATATATATATATATATTATAAATATCAGAATTTAATTATTGATTTAAAAGATATGAGTGCATTACCTGAGCTTTACAAAGAGTTCTGCTATGACCAATTTGATGACATTTGGAGCAAGAAATTTTCCGTCCTTTCCTGGATAGCTTCCCATACTTCTTCTTAGGCTCATTCTTCCCTTTTTTTTCTATTCTTTCCTGGTTTGCCAGGCATTGGTCTAGGCTCAGGAGGATCAATCACTATACCACTTGTGTTAGACCACATTTTCATATTAGATATTGGCTGAAGAAAGTAGTCATAAGCTTTCAAGAATGTATCTTTCTTATACTCCTTTTCCACATAAAATTCAGGCTTTATACCTTTATGCTGATAAGCTAATACAACATGTTGACATGGTATGCCTCTCAATTGCCAGTTTCTACAAGTGCAAGTCCTTGCCCTAATATCAACTATATGCCTATAAGGACCATCTAAAATTTCATACCCAATCTGTCCATTGAACCTAACTGTGCAATTTCTAGCCATATTCTTGTTTTCTTCAAGTACTAGCAAAGCTATAGGAGAGATGTCTGAAATCCAGGTATCAACAAACTTCCTCATTTCAACATTTCTATCCATTATCTTGTGTCTAATCTCCTCTAACATACTGATTATAGATTTATGTCTAGCAGCTAAAATTCATGAATTAAAAGTCTCACACATATTATTCTCAACAATGTCACATTTAGAATGCTCCCTAAAATATGTTCTACACCATGATTTTTTTTCATAATGTAATAAGACCTCACAAATATCCTTACCAAGTTGACTGAGTTTACCCGTCTCATCCAAAAACTTCACTACAAAATTGGATTTAGCACACCTCCAAAATTGTTTTCTTCTTTCTTCTCCTCTCCAAATCTGATGTCAATTGGACCAGAAGTTTCTTGCACACCACCTCATTTCACAATATGGTAGCAACTCAAGTATAGTAGGTACAAGACCCTACATCAGCATAAATACAAAATCAAAGCACAAAATATATGAACATAGACTGTATAGTAAATAAATAGAAGACATCAAAATTAAAGTTTAAAAAGTAGGCTAACCTTTTGCATATCTGACATGACAGTCAGTCCATGTCTAGTGCCTAAGTTCAGATCTTGAATCAAGTAGTTAATGAAGAAACTTCAGCTATGTTTTGTCTCTTGATCAACCACTGCCCAGGCTATTGGATACATTTGATTATTTTTATTTCTCCCAATTGCAACTAACAATTCATCCTTGCAAGAACCTTTCAAAAAACAACCATCTAACCCAATAATTTTTCTGCACCCTGCCAGCCAGCCTCTCTTTAATGCATCAAAGCACAAATAAAATAAATAAATAGATTTTTTCCAGGTTGAAACTCTCTATCTATCCTCACCCAACAAGAACTGCCAGGATTAGTATGTTTTATCATGTCTGCATAGTCACACAACCTTAGAGATTCCATCTTCTAATCACCCAAGAATTCTTTAATGATTTTATGCTTTGACCTGCTACAAACAATTTTTCCCACATACAAAATCAATTTTTTTTCTCACCAATTTCTAAATTTCCCACAGTTTTATATAAGGTTGTAAAGTTATTTCATTCTTGAACTTGCAATAAACTTAGATGTGCATAACTTATTTTTTGTAGTAGTAGTGCATACATGTACAGGATAGTAGTGCTTGACACAAAGTCACCAGAATGCTTATCAATACTAGCAAACAACAACCATTTACATTTCTTATCCTCACACCTAACTCTAACTCTATGTTTCTTATTAAGCTTAAGCTTCATTCTAACTTTGTATTCAACAGCATACTCAGCCACAACCTTTCTAAATTGCTTAGCATTTTCAAATATCATACGAAGCTCAAATATAGCCACAACACAATCAGGATCAAATCTTACCTTTTTACTTTTCCTTCTTGCTGGTAAATCAACACACCTGACAACTTCAGGTTCCAGTCCATCAGCACTGTCATCACTATCAACTTATGAGCTATCTATATACTCCTCATCTCCCGCTAATCTTCCACTGTATCTAGCAGCCTTATTTCTTCCAATACCTTCAAATCCCCTATCAACACCTGTTGATCCAAGTTTTATTTCTTCATTTTGGACAAGTTTCTTATGTTTCACACAATTTCTCCTTTCATTTCTAAGAGTTCTTAACTCTTCATCAACCTCAGAATCATCATCTTTTGGTATATTAAACTCTTGAGAATCAACACTACTATCAAGATCTGTTTCAGCTCCTTCTAGATCTGAGAGTTCATCTGCACCAGATTCTATATCTATGTTGTCAGTTTGGGTAGGTTCCTTATGTAACCCTTCAATATTAATATCATGAACTGTTGATATGTTCTCACCCACATTACTATTATCACCAACCACATTACTACTTTGATCACCTACTGTACCACAAAGAAAATCAGATGGGACACCATCTTCTATCACTTCTAATTCATCCACAACATGGTTCACATACAAGTCTAAAAAGTCCCCATCTTTTAGGTCTTCAACAAGACTTACCGAAGTCAAGTCATTTCCTACTTCAATAAAGACTTTCTTTTTAGGGTCTTTAAAGTAGAACCCACCAACAGTCATATACCCAAATTCTTTAGTATAATAAAGCAACTCGAATATAGAAAAGTGGTCCTTGTCCATACTTACATATTCCACCTCACTTTCTCCTATGTAGCGTGGACCATATTCTTCATAAGAAACAAACTTGCCAACGTGGTGAAAACGAGTTGTAATAATAATATTAGCCATCAGATTCCTGAAACAAAACCTCAAAAATACCTGACAAGTTATGAATAGTAAAAACCCTAAAAAAAACCTAGCTTTTTTCAGATATTTCCAAACTACCATTATTAACGTAATATACTAACAAAGAACTAATAAACCGTTTACAACTACAATATATGACAAAAATGTGACAATATTGACATTTGAAACATACCTGAGTGCGATTCAAACACAAAACAACAACAATTCTTGAGATCCAACTCCAGATTCTTCGCAACCAGTAAAGAAATGTTGAAATCAGTGTCAAACTTGAACTAGTCAAACTTGAACTAATCACTCAAAAACACTATGTAACTTTTCATTATACAACAGACGAAGCATAAATTAGTAGTATTAGGAGTGAAATCGCGATTTTAGGGTTTCTGATAAATTTGGGGATGGGTATGAGGGATTTGACGTTATAAGGGGGGGAAAACGGAGTGGAAATTATATTTATGTATTAATTAAAAGAAAATGTGAGGTGTAAAATATAATTGGTTATAATTGGTCAAAATTAATACGTAGGCGGCGACTACATACACGCGCTTAACACGTTAAAAAAGAAGGCTTTAAAAAGGTGCCACGTTGGACAATTGGGCTCAATTGAAACCATTTGTGAAGTGGTAAAGAGTTCAATAGGTATCTGTATTAGTTGAGGTGCCTATACGGAAAAAGTGAAATAGTTAAGGGGCATGTATATATATATATATATATGTATGTATTTAGCCATAATTCTATAATAATATAATCATCATCACCTTTTTAGTGAAGCGGGTAAAAAAAGACATGGAGGAAATGTGGGATTCAGCTAGTTGATACAGAGTTTAGCTCCCCACTAGCTAGGATCCATCTTCCATGAAGATATTGGAACAGTGGTCCCC
This sequence comes from Capsicum annuum, assembly GCF_002878395.1. Taxonomy (NCBI): domain Eukaryota; kingdom Viridiplantae; phylum Streptophyta; class Magnoliopsida; order Solanales; family Solanaceae; genus Capsicum; species Capsicum annuum. The sequence goes on along the minus strand of NW_025847490.1, from coordinate 34,770 downwards.
CACTTCTGCCTTTACAGAAACCCTAGGTTGCCTCCTGCTTAAACCCTAATTCCAAAAACTCCTGCTTAAACTCAAATTATTATTTTTGGTTTCCTCAAATGTCCAGTGCTCGCATTAGAGCTCCGATTAATACGAATCGCGCGTTGCAAGGTCCACTTTGGGGCTAGAGCTCATCATAACAAGATTTTCTCTATACCCAGAGTTCGAATTTGAGACCTCTAGTTAAGAGCATGGAGCAGTCCCACCACTACACCACAACTCATGTCGGTAACTCAAATTATTGTTTGATATAGAGTTATATATTGCTCCCCTCGTCTCAATTTATATAACATCCAAAAAAGAATGTCAATTTAACTTTAAAAGTCCTTTTTTACTGTTAATGAGATGATTTTCGGTCACACAAATATCTAACATTTATTTAGGACCACAAATTTCAAAAATTTTGGATCATTTTTTTCTTAAATAACTTTGTGTTAAGTCAAATGATATCACATAAATTGGACAAAGGGAGAGTACTAAAATATAATAGTACTTTGAGGTCCATTATTGACTGTAAGAATGTCTAGCTATGCCTGGTTCAGGATTTTTGAAAACCACTGTATGGAAATACTTTATAGATCTCCATACATCTGCGTATAATTAAATAGTATAATTTTCGAAACCAAAGGTGGCTCCGCCCGTGGGTAGGATATCTACTTAATGGTATACTATGAAGTAGTAATTGCCAATAGGTGGGTAAATAGTATCGTGATTCCAATGTTATATATTGAGTGAATAAATACTGCTAATTAAAGTCCTTATATGAGTATCATGGAGATAGAAATTAAAATGATAATATGGAAGAGTGGCTGTACAAGAACAGGAGATTAAATTGGCCACATTGAGAAATCTCAAATAGAGCACACATCTAAGATAAAATTGTAAGAAGAACGCTTGAGATGGGGTACATGCATCTAGAGGCTAAAACCACATGGACGGAAATTGTCTCGAAAATAGACTTACAATCTCTTGGAATCCTTGTGGAGCTAGCAAAAACAAGGCACAAGAAGAACAAGAAAAAATATATGTGATATCGATTAGCTGCGAATATGGCTAGTAGGTTTACCTTATTTAAAAGACTCTGTCTTTTAGTTATGTTAGAGATTTATATACCAATACAAAATACCAAATATATAGAGTAAACTTCTACTTATAATTCTAGTTCTTTTTTTTTTCCTTGTATTATATTGGTACGAGATGAGCTAAATTAATATAATGTAGCAGGCGACACCCAACATTGCTTGGTGGGCATTTTCTATCCCTCTTGGCCCTGGAACCAGCAATACAACTGAAGATGATGTCATGTTGTATGGACTGAGATGGTGTGCCAACAATAATAATTTCGGATCAACCTTAGCAGAAACTGACTCTCTTATACTCACTAAATGCATTAAGGGGGATGGAAAATCCACACACATTAAGGAGACACAGAAACTAGCAGAACTTCATAGTTTTACCATCATTCACTGCTTCAGGGAGGCCAACAAAACTTGAGTGATCATAACATTGAGGAAAATCAAGAGTTCAGCTCTTTAGATGAAATCTTTCAACAAATTAGAGGATTGATCAACATAGACAAATGGAAGATGCCCACCTTTAGAAATAAAAGAACAAATCTGTCTTTGATATATATACAATGACCGCCAATGCTTTGTATAGAAGCTCCTTTTGGTAGGAGTATAGTGTCAACAGTTTCAACTCAATGATCATGTATAAAGTTCGGAATACCAAAGTTAGTTTGTAACTTTTTGCACATCAACGGTCAGCGGAGATCGACAACTTTTTCTTTCCAAAATACAATAATTATAGATTGATACATTGTAGCTATGCACAATTGTGAAGAGGAATTCGATTTTTATCCATCGGATTGGTTTTGAGGTGATTAAAACTTTATTACATGATGATCCTTTAATTTTGGTACATCAGCTTGCTTATTATAATGACAGCAAATTGAATTTATATGAATGTATATATTTTGACAAATCATAATAACTTTAGACATCTGAAGCAGCTAATTGAAGATTTCTCAGTCAAAAAATCAAAATTAATTATAAGTGGAAAATATGACAGCATGCTGAAATTGATCTATAGTTATATGTTTTCGTTACAATCAGAAATCCTCCTAAGACAAATAACACACACTGCAATTTTTCATCATACAAAAATTTGTTTGATTTATATATATATATATATATATATATATTTTCCAAAATGTCCAAATCGCATAAACTACTTGCTGACTTTCTTTCTCTAGGAAAACAAAAAAGAGGGACAAAGAAATAGAAACACCTGACAAAAACTCCATAGAGCTGAACGATACAGAGAAGATTAGCATGACATATTGCACAAATCGAGAAATGGTCTCATTTAGTTCATATTAACTGAAGCTTAATTTGCACCCCCTCTCCATTACATTGAACTCTAATGGTGCTGAAGAAGTAGTAGCACTTTCTTGTTTTTCACATTCACTTGGAACTTCTTCATCATCAGTATCTTCTTCGTCATTTGAACCTTTGTTCTGATTGGCCTTTTGTCTTTCAAAGTCTCTCAACTTATACAAATACCTCAACATGACCTCTGCATAGTTGTCAAATCCCAATGAACTAAGAGCCCAACAGATGTCATCTCCATTAACCGTCCTTCGATTCTCCTTGTGACACTTGTCAGATGCTTCACCTGTTACAAAACTTATAAATTCTGATGCACATTCTTGCATTGTTTCCTTTGCTTCTTTGGAGATTTTGGCTGTTGGTGGCAAGATTTGTTTCATTATCCTTCCTACATTGGCTATTGGAACCAATTTCACATGTTCATCCACCATCACGATTAAATTAGTTTTGTGGATTTTGTTGATATCTAGTATACATTAGTGGAGGCTAATTTAGAATGCGTGCACGTTTCTGCATATATACTAGTAAAATTTAGTTTTATATATATATACATATATATATATATTTAAGTTCAAAACAGTAAATACACATGTACTCTGCATTGGATAAGGTGGATTTCGCCCATAATATTGTATATGTATGTACATTTCAACAAGCATGTGCATGGAACAACGTGACCTACACGAGTATTATTGTTGAATATATAATTAAGTAAATAAAAACAAGTTTAGTGACTGCCAAGTGATATCCATTGGCATAAATGTGTTTAAATCGAGTAATAATTGACCAAACAAATAGAATTCAGATCTTGACTCTTCAGTCAAAGTTAGCAAGATTAGGGTATTTAAAATTATTAAGTGAAAATCTAATCGAATCCACTAATTCAAGATGTTTTGGGGAAAACATCCTTTCAAAAGCTAAAAACCTGTAAAGCTTTTTAGTCATCCATCAGGGTACAAAATGGTCCCCCTCCCCCCAAGTCCCCTATTAAAATAATTACTATTAATTTCCTTAAACTGGTTTAATTAAGATATTACTCATTGAAATGAATGGACGACATTGATGCACGTTTGCATGTACTCTAAGTAAAGAGCAAAAATGATTCACTAATACGAAGCCCTAGTGTTTTGATTACCTCATAAGATTTAGGTTTTTGTCGAGCTTTCTCACTATATATTGTCGGCACAACCCTTAATTAATTTCAACTTTATTTGCATTTGTACCTATTTTTACGTTTTAAAACTTTGTACTAATAATAATTAAGCTTACTGTAGCACCACGTGATGAAGTTAATTAATTTACTGCAGATTCTGCTTTGTCCCCTTCAATATATTGTAACATTTGCTGCAGTGTGTGTGTGTGTAATCAATTAACACCATAAGTTATGGTCTTATGGACGTGGTAGAACTCGGTAAATTTGGATCAGTTATGTATTTATGTTAGAAATTCACTTAATATGTATAAACAATCTATGGAGAACCCAATTGTTATTGGATCCCTAATTACTTATGTTATCAATGTTTATATTGTAGTTGTGAAGAACATTCTTATTGGACTGACCATCTTGCTTTTGCTAATAATTAGCTTAATATATTCTTAGTTGATAGTATTGTTTAAGAATAAAGTAGTAGGAGTAATAGTGTACTCTCGTCTCATATTACTTGACATGTTTGTTAAAAAAAAAAAAAAATTATCTCAAAATAATTTGTATGTTTAAAAAATCTAGAGATAATTAGACACATTTTTTCAACTTTACTCTTAGTAATTTAATGAAAGAGTAATTAACTCCAATGGGTAATGACAATATTTAATGTAAGTTTAATAGAATCATGTTAGTCAATTTGCTCCCCTTATTAATTTCTTCTTAATAATTGTGGAAAAGGCAAACATGCAAAGTAATATGAGACGGAGGGAGTACTATTTTAAAGAAATAGCAAGCTTCTCTTATTGATACATATATAGGGTTAGCAACTTTATAGGTTTTCAAAGTCATTTTTATGTGAAAATCCATAAAGAGACTCTCAAGCACCACGTTAATTTTTGGGAACCTGTGGAGTATCTTACTGTTGAAACAACAAGAACAAAGAAAAATGTAAAATGGGGACCAGATGAATTCTTGCCCCTGCCTGATTCTTTATTAATGACAAGATTCCTCTCTAAACTCTAATAACATTTCTAGATTGGGGTATATTGATTATATGGTAAAGTTCCACATTTTAAAGACTAGTTATATATATATATATATATATATATATATATATGGTAAAGTTCCACATTTTAAAGATTAGTTATATATATATATATGTATATATATACACATACACATACACCCTAAAACCCCTGAGCTATCAATGTTTTGCGAGTTCCATATTTAAACTTGGTGATTAAGCATATTTTCATATAGGAATGTAAAGTTTGTGTTCAATAGTTTCTTATGCTCTACTATGTCTAAACATGTTCAATTTTAATTTTTATGATTGGAGGTTGACTAGTGGAGGATTATGAAAAGGAAAGAAATGGATAAGAAAGGTAATTTATCTCTAAATTATACTTAGAAGGTGTTTAGATTGACTTATTTTTAGATGTTTTTGACTTTTAAGCATTTTTAAATTTTGTTTCATATATTCTATTCATTTCTCCTATAATGCTTTAGTTCTTCCTTTGAGTTGATTTCTCATATGATCATTTAACTAATACTTAGTAGTATTTCCTTACTTCAACAATTTCCCCAATTGCAAAAGTAAATATATTTTCATCATATGTTGGACAACTTAAACTTGCGAATTAGAGTTTGTGGGCTTTGAATAAAAGCAAATAGCAACTTGGGCTAGTGGCAAAACTATGGATCCAATAGTTCAGTTGGCATTAAGCAGGCTGAGAGGAATAGTAGATATCCCCCAATCCCAAAACGTGCAAGTTTTTATGGCTGGTCTTTCAATTACTTGACAAATTTGTCAGTCTTGGACTGAGGCCAATAAGCTTTATCCTTTGTAAGGGCTTTGAATAAGAGCAAAAAGCATCTTGGGCCACTATCAAAACTAAGGATCCAACAGGGCTCAAGTGATTCACCGAAGCGAGGAGACCTTGAAAGCTACTTTTTCAAGTGTTTGTAGCGAAAGGTTCTGTCAATTAGGGATAGTTCAGTTGGCATAGGCGGGCGGCGTGCATGGGCCTTTCATGGCAAGGGAGCAACTTGTTCTTGCAGTACATTCATTTTTGTTACGAGAATGAAATGATCCTCCAACTAGACTCGAACCCCAACTTTCAGTTCTTTCCTTTTAGTGTTTCGACTTGAAGCAATAAGCTTCTAGCTAGTTCAGTGGATAAGATGGCTCTCCAACGTTTGCCCATGGACATGTGCATGTAAACGAGACATATGGACAAAAATTATTCATAGTGGAATGCTCAGCGTCCCCTAAGCATGTACACCTAGTTAATAAATATTAAATAATATATTTATAGAAAATTCCTATCTATTGGAACCAAAAATTGTAGATTCAGCAATATGTTACGTACTAACTCAAATCTTAATCAGTTCTTACAATAATCACTAGTATGCCTTTTTTTTATCAGTTTATGTGCATCTCAACTATTTCGTCGAATTTTTTTATAACTTTCATACAGCTACAGAACAATCTCTTTGTCATAGCTAGAAAAACTTGAACTGCCAAAACCTGAATTTTATACCAAATGGAACTTTAACGGTCGAAGACCTTAAGCTTTGCCACCACAAGCAACTATATATTCTCATTTTTCATCATCCCAAACCTAACCCACCATGCTCATCCACCCACTTTCCACCGCAAAGTCAACGTTAATATGTACTTATATTTTAATAATCTTACATAAATATAATACATTTTTGTATATCCTTGAGAAATGTGTAGCAATTATTTCTTAAGTCTTATATCAGTTGATTATCTCAAATTATATTAATTTAACACCCATTTGTGTGCTTAGATTTTAGTGCTTTTTTGCTGTTTCCTTGACGTGATTTGCGCTTTATCCTAGTTCATGAACATGCCCGTATGTGTTATAAACTTAATGTTCAAGATTTTCCAGCTCTTTAGTTCACTTGGTGTTTGTTTCAAGCAATTTTTAATGCTGACTTTTAAGCTAATGTACGTCATTTCATTGGAAGTTTTAGATCAACTTAGTGCTAACTCTTTGAGTTTTTATTACTGTTTCTTACTTCCTTGCCGACCCCAACTTGTTTGGAACTAAGACGTCGTAGTAGTTGTTGTCCAATGTCACTTGGTGCTAAAACCAGGTAATTAACAGTATTTGGTCTGCTTATAGAAAATGAACTTAATTTGATATTAAATCTTCTGTTTTTGGTTTCATTTGATTATTGGGAAAATTGTAGGATAGAATTATTGAAATTTTAGTATTGATTGAGGATGGGTGAGTCCATCATTTGCTTTAGAAAATGTAGATTAGGAAGAGTAATGGGTTGCATTCAGTTTGTGCTAGGTTCACTTGTTATACTCGTGAGTCTTTCGAGTTTGTTTAGGTTTTATTCTGCTGGATTTTTCTTACACGATGAGGATATATGCCGCCATTTTTATGGAGTAAAGGATGTTTATGATAGTTTCGATATAAGGGCACTGAGTTCTCGCGTTGATGAAGTGCTCGATAAGATGGAGAGTTTGCAAGACAAATTTGAATTGATTGTACAAGAGATGGAGAAGAACAAAGATGAGTTACAGAAAGGGAGTATTCCCAAATTGGAATACAAGAGGTTCTTGGAAGAAGAGGTGATTAAGCCTTTATACTCTGCTCATATTGCCCTTAGGCAAATTAGGATGCCTAGAGTTGAAGGGATTGGGAATGTAACAATTAAAGAAGATCCCTTGATTAATAACTTTGTGATTGAGGAGATTCGAAAGTATATCACCCCGAAGGAGAATAGACATAAGAAGGTTAATATTTTTGGGACGCAGAAGATTTATAACACGATAGGGCATGCTTGTGTGTCGATGAAGAAAGAATTGGAGGAATATATGGATTATGATATTGGTTCATATTGTAAAGATGATTGGAACATTGCTCAGAAGCTTATGATTAATGGCTGCGATCCTTTGCCAAGGAGACGGTGTTTGGCAAGGGCCTCTAAGCTCTATCAGAAGCCTTATCCAATGAACGAGTCCTTATGGAGGATCCCGGATGGGAGAAATGTTAGGTGGAACAATTACCTTTGCAGGAACTACGAGTGCTTATCGGGTAAGAATCCTAAACGAGGCTACACTAAGTGCACCGGGTGTTTTGAAATGGAGAAAGAAGAGCTAAAATGGGTAACAAATTCTTCACTTCCCGTGGATTTCTTGATCAGAGATGTATTGGCAGTTAAGCCAGGAGAGATCAGAATTGGTCTGGATTTTGGTATTGGTACGGGGACTTTTGCTGCAAGAATGAGAGAGCAGAATGTGACAATCATCTCAACTGCACTGAATCTTGGAGCTCCTTTCAGCGAGACGATAGCACTTAGGGGTTTGATTCCACTCTATGTGACATTGAACCAGAGGCTTCCATTCTTCGATAACACTATGGATACGATCCACACTGCTGGATTTATGGACGGTTGGATCGATCTTCAGCTGTTGGACTTCATCCTATTTGACTGGGATCGCGTTTTGAGACCAGGGGGATTGTTGTGGATTGATCGATTCTTCTGTAATAGGACTGATCTGGATGACTTTATGTACATGTTATTGCAATTCAGGTACAAAAAGCATAAGTGGTCTATTGCTCCTAAGGGCAAGGATGAAGTTTACCTCTCTGCATTGTTAGAAAAGCCACCTCGTTCATTATGATGCGGAGCATTAGAGCTGTCTTTGTTATACTTGACACGTTATTCATAGGATTCATCTGTACTATTTGTTCTGATGTCTGCAAATTGTAAGAAACTTGTGGTTCGCTTTAGTATACTTGACATTGTATTCATAGGATTCATCTTCAACATTTATTCTCTATTGAATATTCTGAATTTAGCATTTACCTTACTGTTGTTCATGAAGTGCAAAGGATGCATATTGCTCAATAACAATTTGGTCTGATATGAAATGTTCATCTCTTTACTGTTCATGAAGTGCAGAGGAGGTATATTCCCCAATAACCATTTAATGTTATAATATCATGATTCGATTAGCAAGCAAAAGATGTTGCTTCTTATTTTTGATTGTGCACTATTCATAATGAAATGTTTACAATAGCATATGGTATGGTGGTGGTTGAAATACAGAAACCCAAAGAAAGAGGACCTTATATGTAAGGAATATTCACATGCATATTGCTCTCAAAGCCACATTGTTAAACACCACCAACAACAACATACCAGGGTATTCCCACCTAGTGGGGTCTGGGAGGATAAAATGTATGCAGTCCATACCACCTCCGAAGAAGTAGAGAGGTTGTTTCCAATAAACACATTATTAAACACCATGGGTAACAATTGCACCCCGATGCTACCATTGAAGAAGTAATTTTAGAATAAGTTGTCAACTGTTAAGTATTGAGTCATTACATGAAAGGTCTTTCCATACAAGTTTTTGTATTTTTGCTTTCAAAATTTACTAGAGTAGAACATATTTTGCCCACTATTGGAGATCTCTGTTATGATCGGTTTCTAATATTCATTTATAAAAATGGCCTTAGAGGTGGATAATCTTGAACTTTTAGCGAACAAAATTTCAAATTTAACAATGTTTGACCTTTTAAATTTTGACCTTGGGACAAACGGACTCAAGTTCAAGACCACCATCTGTCCTTGAGGAAATGGACCAGCTGATGTATAAGGCCCAAAATAACAATTCAACTACATTGATGATATGGGCTAACTGAGAACTTCGATAGGTCCCTAATAAGCTAGCTAAATCCAATTCATCATAGGCCCCAGGCAAAAGGTCTAGACAACATTAGAAGCCCAGGTCAGAGATAATAGTAAAAATAACATAAATCTCAACCTTAATGGAATTACTAGTTTAATGCACGTTAACATTTGATTAGTTCAAATCAAATTTAATTGAGTTAGAATTCTTAAACTAATAGAAAAAGTATCAGTTGTCATTAATTTTGATGACTTTTAATAAGGAAACATTTTACCATAAATATATTTAATTAATTTTCAACTCTTAAATTAGAAAAGATATAAAAATTGTGATGGCTTCTAATACGGAAATTTTTTTTACCATAAATATATTTAATTAATTTTCAACTCTTAAATATTAAGAAGAAATATATCTATGTTATGTCAGCTGCTTCTGTGCTGTACTATGTGTTTGTGTGATATCTTGTCACTTGAGCCGGGGGTCTTTCGGAAACAGCCTTTCTACTTCATCAGAGGTAGAGGTATGGACTGCGTACATCTTACCCCCCCCAGACCCCACTAAGTGGGAATACACTGGGTTTGTTGTTGTTGTTGTTGTTGTCTCTTCCGATTCATATACATAACAAGGCCGATATATACATAGAAACCTTTATATATGACAAGGCCGACATATACATAACAAGGCCGATTCATATACATAATAAGGCCAACATATACATAGAAAGCTATGTTTATGTATTAACTTAAAAAATTAATTTTTTGTAATATGTTTGGAGAGATGAGATTTTTTGTAATTAGTGAAACTTAAGTTGTGGGTTTATGTAATTTTATCAAATCAAGCTGAAGTAAGCTCGTGCGGAGCCAGCTTATGACTAGGAGGTTCATCTAAACCCTCTTTGGGGTACATTATACTATTTATATATAGTTAAAATTATTTTTTATATATATATAGTCTATGTTGAACCCCTCCGATTAGTTCGTGTTCACTTCTTTAAATTTTTTTTTCTCCGACAATGGAAGTAATCATTGAGTTTTGATTAAAGTACATGTTTAAACAAAATAGAGATGAAAATGACGAACAACATAGTTTAGACAACCGTCCAACAGAGTTAAGGAGCCATGCCAAATTGCCAATCCCTTTATTTATTGTTGCATAAATAAATAATTTCAATGTTTATTATAACTTATAATACAGAGGAGATGGACAGAAACTATAGTAGTCAAATCCTTAAATTAAACCATCAGACGTATATTAAAGAGACTCGAGACAGCAACATCCAAATGAAAGATGCTTGTAGTTGGACTCTTATACACTGACATTTCAATTGCTTTAATTACTAATTTTGAAATGGAAATCATTGTAATGACCAATCACAGCAAAATTCAAATTGGCTATGACATACCTATAACTACTAATCTTTTTTGGTTTTTTTTCCCCTCCTCCCAAATGTTGAATTCTTTCCACTTTTCTTTTAAAAGGAAATAGGAAAACCAAAGAAGTTGGGACCTAATCAAAGCAAATAATATTGAGTCCACCGGCCATCCTAATATAGTCATCATGTAATTGATTGCATATATATATTTGTACCCTTTCTCTAATTTTAGTAGTTGTTAGCAATAGTGTATATCAACGTCCAAAATTAGGATTGATATGTCTATGAAAATATTTGTCCCATTTAAGTTTGGATGACAATTGAGTAGTTTATTTATCAACTCAAAACAATTTTGACTCAGTCAATTCTGTCTATTTAAAAGTTGAGTTCATATGTAGTTAAATTGACTCTTTAAAAATCTTGTCACTTTTTTTTAAAAAAAAAGAAAAATAATTTTTGGTTTGATACGTTATATTTAGTAATAATAAAGAAACAAAAAGTAATTGCTAAATACTTGAACAAGTTATATGAAAACAACAATGAAATTAAAAATTAGTTAGAAATTAGTTAGAGTTTGACAAGTTGGGCTATAACCCTTTATTTAACTGATTTTAGCTCAGCATATTGCAGTCTAAGTAACCAAAGGGCAATTAGGCAATTTATTGACTTGCTTGTGGTGCGACCCTTACCGAAATTGTGCTAATGCAAAATACTTTTACTGACCTATTTGATATACTTAAATTCAACTTAACCAACTCATTTGACACCCTTATTCACAAAATTTCTAGCTACTCCTACAGTTTACGATAAGATGCTTAACTACTGATGCTTTGGTTTGGATTTGCTGAACATTTTAAAGGCTATTAGTACTGAATTGTTTGACCAATTCAAGCTTAGTTGTTCATTTTGTACTAATAATTCCATGGAAATTGATGGAAATACTTTGGTCCACACAAAATTGTACTCCTACCTACTTTATATATAGGGGGTGAATACATGAAGTTCAGCAACTTAGTTTGAAAGCAACAACAGAAGACCAGTAGTACTAAAAATCAACTTTTCAAGAAGGCGTCAAGCATTGCTTTAATTTTAGTTTTTTTTCCTATATTAAAGTTACGTAAGAGTGATGTGTCTCTTGTTATAATTATTGAAAGTTTGGTAAGTTTGAAAGCATATGTGAAAGTAACATTGTTTAAAATCATAAAATTCAAACTTTTAAATTTGAATTTCATATTTAATTAAATAAATTATCAGGGAAACAGGACCGGAGCTACATTTGGCTAAGGGATTCATCCGATGAAATTTTTTTGCTATTTTTATATGGTTAAATTATTTTTTTATATATACAGTAGATGTTGCACCCCCTTCGATTAGTTCATATATTTATTTCTGAACCCCCTTAACGAAAATCCTGACTCTGGCGAATATATTTGGTTTTTGAATGCCGGCCCATCGTGGTAATTTGGTGATTTGGCGATAACTATAGGGGTAAATCAGGAAATACACATCTTTCGTTAGAGCACTATCAGAAAAGGACAAAGCGGCAAAAATAGATAAAAGGCATCGCCCGCCAAGCTATATCCAAATTTAATTAAAACATCCCTTGAAACTTATCTTTCTTTACTTGATGGTCCCGGAGTGTTTGAATTATGACAATAAACAGCATATATGTTTTCTTTTCCTCGTATAGTTTGTGGAATGGTGTAACTTTGTGCTGAATTCAAAATGTAATGAAAATATGAAATGAATAATGGACATCTCTTGGTTCGAATCAAAATAAGAGAGTTGGAATATTATTTTTTATCGAAATAAAATAGCGAACATATACTTCTAATTCTTAATAATCAATAACTGGACCGATATAAATTATTTAATTCGAATTTATATGATAAAAGAAGAATCAACTGATGTTAATTAAAAACGACTTTTAATCGGTCTCAAAAAATTGTGCTAGTTTAACTCCTTTATCTTACCTATACCTCTTGAGAGCATTTTACTGGGTAGTTTTTACATCGTCCTTGTCAATGCTTGTGTTATTTTGCAGTAGTTATCATGTGGCTTTGGGAATAGAATAGATTCAGGGGTCGTTCGGTAGGGTTTATAAGAATTGTGCAAAATATTGTATATTAGTATACTTGTATTAGTATTGATCGCATTAGTTATGTTTGTATTTTTCTTATGTAGTGTTTGATTTGGTAGGGTGTATCAGAATAGTGCAAAATATCATGTATTAGTAATACTTGCATTAGTAATGTTTGGTTAGTTATACTTGCATTTTTTTTATGCAGTGTTTGATTTGGTATATTAAAATAACGTGAATTGCATGATTTCTTAAAATTTTTATTTTTTTTTTACAAAAATACCCTTTATAAATATGACGAAAATGACGTGAAAAAATTTTTGAGGGACAATTATGACTTTAACCATATTAATGCATGCATTAGAATGTATTGCATTACTAATGACATGAATTTCTAGGCATTAGTAGTACGCGCCTTAATACCAAATAAAGTGTATAACTAATGCAAGCATTAGTAATACATGGAATAAAAAAATGTACCAAATAAGATATTAATAATACACAAAATCAATATAAGTACTATTTTTCTTAATACACTCTACCAAACGATTTCTAAGGGGTCGTTTGGTAGAATGTATAAGAACAATGCAAAATATAGTGAATTAGTAACGCTTGCATTAGTAATGTTTGCATTAGTTTTGATTGTATTAACTATACATGTATTATTTCTTGTACATTGTTTGGTTTGATGTATAAGAAATAAAATATCTTACATAATTTTTATAAAATAAGTGTTTGTTTACAAAAATACCCTCTTTAACTTTGTGCACTTTTTTTTGCAACAAAGGTCTTTTGCCATCTTAAACATAATTAACGAATAGTCTCAAGATTTTTTTTTTAAATCCTTTTAAAGACCCTCGAAGCAAAGTAACAATATGTTGCGGTTATTTAAATCAACTATTCATTGTTGTAAATTAAAATGGTGGGAAAAAAATTATGAAATATTTTGAGAAAATTCACCGTTGAAAATTAAATTGGCGAGAAAAGAAATTGAGAAATATTTTGAGAGGGAAATTGAGAGGTATTAAGGTCATTTAATAAGTTAATGAATGTGTTAAAAATCTTTATATTACTAATACATAAGAAATAGAGTGTATTACTAATGCACACTTTAATATATAATAAGAGTGTATAACTTATGTTTGTATTAGTTATACATAGATAAAAAAAACGTATTAAATAAGGTACTACTAATATACACTAACTAATACATGCATTATATTTTTCAATACAGTCTACCAAACGATCGCTAAGTAGTTTACTTGGATATTGGGGCTTACTGTCCAATACTCAGTTTTTTTTTGTACTTCAAAGTTTACTTTGGTTAGTAAAATTGTTTATGTATATAAAAAAAAAAAGGATGTCATCCTAGTAGAAGTTCAATCATCCATTATCTTGCATTCATATATATAGTTATAGATAGACTTTTCTTAGACACATAAATAGGCAGAGGCAGGTAAAAGGTGTGAATTGAATTTTAGCAAATTAAATGAGTTCACTTTGAAAATTGACGGGTCATTGGATAATAGGTCAATGTCCAATCCATCCAACTCTTAGTTTTAGTTTCTTTGTTGTTTTAGTATAATTTATTTAATTATCTAGTAAATCTTTTTTTTCTTTACAATGATCATATACAATATTAAGCCAAAAAATTAATTATATTTTGGTAATATTATTTCCCATTGGCCAATTTATATCTTGTCTAAATCAGTCAAACTCGTAGATGAAGTGTGACAAGGCCCAAGAGTTTTTTTCTAATTTCTATCCCTAACTAATAGTACCATTAATAAAAAGGCAGTTCATATCCAAAGTTGTACTATCTTTCCCAAGGGAGTAGCTTCGAATTCGATCAATATATAAAAATGTTTATTTGTTTGTCTGAATTCAAAGATTCTAACCACTTGTATTTTTTTTAGAAGTCACCATCTAACTATGAATAGACTAGATAGTTACGCCTAGGAGAAAAAAAAAGTAGCAATACTAAATACTAATTAGTTATAAAATAAATTTGGACAAAGAAAACAAAATGGCAATTCCAAAATTATCACAACACCTCCTAAGGTTACAGGTGTGTTTGGTATGATAGGAAAATGTTTTCCTATTTTTCCTTGTTTAGTTGCAACAAAATATTGAAAAAATATTTTTCATAATAACTCATTTTCCTCAATTTGAAGGAAAATGACTTCTCTCGTGAACTAAGGGAAGTCATTTTTCGAAAAATGACAAATGTGACTTATGCTCCCCCCCATCCCAACAACACTCATATTCATATGACTCAAAAATTTACATTACTCGAAAATATTTTTCACTGTGTTTTGCTTAAATTTTTCATTGCTTCAAATAAAAAATAGTGAAGCTCGATTTTTTCCCCTTTCCAATGTTCATTGAATGTATTGTTATTTTCACATGCATAGAGGAAGACTTACCAATGTTACTTTTGCTAATTGCATATTTCATTTTATCATCTATTTTCACGAGATTGAATAAACTTGTCGTTCCGTTATATGTCTATTGATTGTAGTATCTTGAAATTGTCCTGACAAAATGTTGAAAAGAGTCTCATATATTTGCTAATTAATAGTTGCTTAAATTTAGTCATTGCAATATTTTAGTATTCGATATTAATATTATTTGTTATGCTTAAATTAGTTTTTACAAATTGTTGAATTGCTAGAGACACTGATATACTAGTTAACGGTTAGTAGTATTTTCTAAAAAATATTTTTTCACTCACCAATCAAACACTAGAAAATATTTTTCTAAAAAATATTTTCTACTCACTAACCAAACATGAGAAAATAAGTAGAAAATCAACTTATTTTTCAGGAAAACATTTTCCATGGAAAATATTTTCCATCATACCAAACACACCCGTACTATTAATTCACATACACAAATAGTACTGTGCCATATATGCAACTAGGGGCGTTCATGGGTCGGTTTGGGTCGGTTATTGGTCAAAACCATAACCAAACCAATTTAGTTGGTTTTTAAATTTCTAAAACCAAACCAAACAAAAAAATAACCATCGATTTGGTTCTTGTCGGTTTAGTTCGGTTTTTTCGGTTTATAACTTTAGCTAATGATAAAAGTTGAAGATTAAAAAAAAAAAAAACTCAATCTAACATATGAGATGTTAACCCAGTGTTGTATCTCAACCTTGAAACTAAGATGTCAATTGAGTGTTATACTTCGGCAAAGCCATGAACAACACCATACGAACACTTCTAAAAAAAAAATTTAAAACTACATTTAACAAAATGATATGATAAACACCGCAAAAAGTGAACACACAAACTTCATACTCGACAAGGTTCAAAAAGAAAGTTAAAATTCGTGATTGTCTATAGTCTAATGAATATTAGCTGTAAATTTCAATATACAATAAGATATTATTTTCAAAATTAGTATCATTTGTTATTCAAAGTGCAAAATTCATTTAGAATCTCATAAGGTACTATCAACTGGATGAAAACATATGACTGAATGTATTACGATTAAAGTTAAATCATGATTAAATTAAAATATAAAATGTAACAAATATTTATATTGTATTTATGAATGATATATAAATAATTATAATATATATATATATATATATATATCGGTTTGGTTTGATTATTTTATCGATTATTTTAGAGTAAAACCAAACCAAACAAATAAGTATCGTTTTTTTTTTAAATTTAAAACCAAACCAAACCAAATATCGAATTTTTTAATCGATTTAATTTGGATTACGGTTCTATTTGGTTTTTAACGGAACCGTGAACACCCCTATATGCAACAAGGCCAAATTACAATATCTTTGTGTCCATCTTGTCATATCAAGAACCTCCCCGCACACCCCACACCCCACACCCCACACCCACTCAAAAAAGAAACCCCTCTCTCATTTGTTTCTTTAATTACCAGAAATCAGGGAGAATTTTCTGGTTCTTGTCTTTCTCTTGTAAACAGAAAATATCCCAAGTTTTGTTAGTTTGTAAAACCTCAATATATATAAAAGCAAGGAGCCAAATTGAAGAAGCAAAAATATCCAAAAGAGATAAAGACTCATTAATCAAACAGAAGCTGAACAAATTAAAGCTGAGAAGGCTCTTTTTTTTTTCTTTGGATCTCTTTTTACCACCCTTTTTCAGCAGCTTTATAATTTCATTAGTCTCGTTAATTTACTCTTTGTAATGTCAAACCTGTCTTATGGGAATAGTAGTACTGAAGAAGCAGATGAAACTCCCAACGTGTTGTCTAGTACTACAAGTGATGGATCTAGTGTTCATCAAGAACAACCTCTTCCCAGTCCTAACAAAAGGAGAAGGAAATTACCTGGAAATCCTGGTAAATTCTAATTTTACTTCACCTTGTGTTGAGGTTTTACGCTACTTTTGCTACGTTTCATGATTATGATGGTTTGATCTAATTGCTCCTTCTGTCTCAATTTAAATTTATATAATAGCATATTTTCTTTTCTGGTCTGTCCCAAGTTAGACTATATATGCATTATAAGGATTGTTTTTATAGAAATAGTTGAACTTTAAATTTACTGTTTTATGTAAGTATTTTTCGTTCTTTCTTAAACTTCATTCTCAATAATCAAAACGAAAATTGGGACACATTGACAATAGCTTTTCAGATTGATTTTGTGTTACAAATAATTGGCTAGTCATATACATAGTACTTGGATCACTCTCTAATACATATTTTTTTTAGTCACTTTTACTTGTTTACTATGCTAAATATTAAAAAAAATAATTATTTTACTTGTTATTTTAGCATATATTAGAGAAAAATAACTTTTTCATATTTATCCTTAACATTAACTACCCATTCCCCGACCCTAATGATTCCCAAGTCGATTGAGACTTGAGAGTTGAGACTATACACATTAATATGAATAATACAATAAAAGATCACCCCATTTATTACTTCTTAAGCGTCATTGGCACAAGTAAAATATATATGGCCGGCAAGAAGATTTGATTTGTTTGACGATAGATATATCCAGGCAGAAAAGGATTTGGATTTTACCCATTTCATTTTCTTTACTTCCCTTTTAGTAGTATATTAATTGTTTAAAGAATTAATTAAAACGAGACTGGAAAGTGAATAAGTGATAAGTATATGTAGGTAGTTGAAGCGTCGAATACTTCAATTATTGATTCAATAATTGGAGTAAACTGTTGCATGTTGTCTTAAAATATAATGGCAATATTCATATATTACTTACTATTCCTTTCTTTTTGCTTTTTAATGTTTCATGAAAGGAACTCTACACATATATCCTGTGCATGCAATATGGATATTGCCATATTGTCCAAGTCTTCTCTCTTTTTATAATCATTCAAACATGTAAATATTTCAAAATTTCTAGAAGATATATAAAAGTTGTTCTATAGAAAAGTCGTTCATTTAACTTTATAACAAGATAATGATATATATAGTACTCCTATTATATTATTCTTTCATATATGTATAAAGTTATAATTAGTTGCTAATTAATAATAAAATTTGTTTGACATATGCACAGATCCTAGTGCTGAAGTTATTGCCTTATCACCAAAAACCCTAATGGCAACCAACAGGTTCATCTGTGAAGTCTGTAACAAAGGCTTCCAAAGGGAACAAAATCTTCAATTACACAGGAGGGGACACAATTTACCATGGAAATTAAAGCAAAAAACAAGCAATCATGAGATTAAAAAACGAGTGTATATTTGCCCAGAAAGCTCATGTGTTCACCATGATCCTGCTCGTGCTCTTGGAGATCTTACAGGGATTAAGAAACATTTTTCACGTAAACATGGTGAAAAGAAATGGAAATGTGACAAGTGTTCTAAAAAGTATGCGGTGCAATCTGACTGGAAAGCCCATTTGAAAACTTGTGGCACCAAGGAGTACAAATGTGACTGTGGTACCATCTTCTCCAGGTTAATATAACAATTTACTTACTCAAATTTTCGATCATCTTGTCTAAAAGTTTAAACTGTAGAGAAGGGTTTAAATTGTCTTACTTAACTAATTGTATCTTTAGCACGCTCGATCTAACGTGTGTCTAGCTAGCCCTTATCGTCCTTTAATATATCAGTCAGTCAAACACATGATTTTCTTGTAGGTAACTAACGAGACTTTGTTAGTCTCCCACGTGGATGGATTATTGGTTTCTTTATATGAATTTGGATAATCCTCGTCTTATAAACTTTTGGGGTTGAGTTAGGCTCAATATGCATATGAATTTGGATAATCCTCGTCCTATAAGCTTTTAGGGTTGAGTTAAGCTCAATATAATATGCATTTCTTTTAAGGATATCAGAGTCATTCTCATCCCGATTCTTTATTCAACAATGTTGGACCTCATGTTTATATTGTTCATACTGCTAGTTAACTTGGTCTAAACATGCATGTGGGGGAAGTGTTAACAGTCTCGTATCTGATATGAGATGGATAATTAATCTCATTTATATGAACTTGAAAAATTCCAAAAGCTACCTTTTGAGCTTGTGTTAGACCCGAAATTTATCTCTTTTACCTGACTTAAACTTGTGTTAGAAAGTGTAGCTATTTCAGCACAGCATATTCTAACAAAGATGTAGGACCCTTTATCATGCATATCGACATTTTACTTTAACTCTTAGTGTCATCGACACTTCAGCAAGTACCCTTTTACATAGGAAGACTTAGCTTTTCGATATTTGTACTTTTTTAACATTACAAAAATTTCAGCCTACAAAATGACTAATACATTGGAACCAATAGTTCATGAGATCATACTTTTGATGTTTGTCTGGCTGCAATAAATATTTAAAACCTATGATAATAATTAACAAATTAGAACTGATAACAATAGCGAGATTATATTAAATTAAACAACTTGTTTCAGAGGTTAATTAGTATTTTCTTTGGTCATCACCGCAAACACTTGACTTCTGAAATGTTTGTTTGGCTACATAATATATTATTAAACCTGTCGTAGACTGTCATTAGAAGACTAATTAATATTATTTGGGCCGTCCTGTATATATTAATAATTTCTAATTTGATCACTACATGTATGTAAATTGTCTATTGATCATGGCCTATTTTATAATGCAGGAGGGATAGTTTTGTGACTCATAGAGCCTTTTGTGATGCTCTGGCTGAAGAAAATAACAAAGTAAACCAAGTGTTAGCTTCAACCACACAACCTGCAGCCACTAGCACTGGCAGTACCCAATTAGGCCCTGAACTTATATCCAACACTTCCATGTTGAACTTATTACAAATCAGCAATCCAAACATAAAAGTTCCTCCAACGTCCTTAAGCAATATGGCAGGAAGCATGTTTTCCTCTTCTTCTGGCTATGGTCAATTAGGCACAAATTCGTCGAATATGTCATCAGCAACAGCATTGTTACAACAAGCAGCTCAAATGGGTGCAACAGTGAGCAGTAACATGAACTCTTCAATAAACGTGGCACGAAAAAGTTACCGTTCTCCGTTTAATGGCATGCAAATTCCAATTATAAGTGATCATGATCAAATTCAACCACAAATAGGGAACACTTCTGTGCATGGATTTGCTGGGTCTATGTTACAAAATAGTAGTAGTAATAATGATAGCTTGACTCTTGATTTTCTTGGGATAGGAGGAATGAGACAGAGGAATTTACATGAAATAATACAACAACAGCAGCAGCAAGAGATGAGTTTTGAACAGCAAAAAGAAGTTGGTCAACAAAGTATTCAAGGAATGAACTCCATGTGGGATGATTGAAATAATTAATTCAACCAAGTAATTCTCTGCTATATAATACTGAAGTTAGATAGTTTGATTTGATCCCATGCTGGATTTTGGATTGTAAATGCTTAGTGAAATCGAATCGAATGTTTATACTTTATATCAAATGAATTCAAATTATCATGATTGAGTAATTTGACGAAGAGCAAATATATTAATTAACTATATTAAAGTAGTACGTAATAGTTATGTTCAAACATATATATGATTTTTTTACAAATATTGGATGCGGATAAATTTTTAATGTAATACAATTTAGTTTTAATTAATTAGGCAAAACGCAAAATCAAAGGAAAGACAAGTTATTTTGGCCTTCCTGAAAATAAAAGAAAGTAAGTTATAGCGGGTTAATATTTGGAGTAGGTCAATGCTTTTGTTTAATGGAACAAAGTTAAAGGAAATTTGATCAGAAATAACAGGAAATATCATACCCTTAAAAATAAATGACAGTTAAGATCAAAATACTAATCATCCTCAATTTTCTCTTTAAAATAATTTTTTCTTTTATTAATCATACCGATTTACTGTCTTCTTCTTCGTCAATAACATTGGTCTTCTAATTTCATCGAAAATTTCATTCCTCTTCTTACTTCTTCAAAATAAATTCAAATAATTTTAGTGTTTAGCTCAAACAAATGACGTTAGAATGACCTATGAATTCAACTGTTCAATTAGTAGCCTTGCCTTTTCTTTTTTCTTTTTTTGTTAATTTTTGTTGTTGTTGTTGTTGCTATGTTTAAAATGCTACTTTCTTCCAACTTATTTTCACTTTTTCTATGCATATTCTTTAATCTTTTTAAGAAATCTACTCCTTTAATTGTTCCTCTTTTTAGTAATTAAGTATATTAAAAAATGTGTTTGGCAAACACAATAAAAAAAAGATTGTATCAAAGGATATATATATTTGCAGTTTTTCTTTTAAGAAAAACAAAATAACACAAAAAAAACAATAATTAAAGAGTGAAATTTTAAAAATAAAAAATAAAGAGAAGTCAATGATACATTATACAGTTTTAAATATCAATGATACGGCTTCTAAACACTTTCTATGCATATACATATTCTATATAATAATAATATGATTTCTATATAGATCATATACAAAAGACATGTCTATACAATAGTTATACAGTTTCTATATACATTCGATTTAACAATTATACAGTTTCTATACACATTTTATATAACAATTATATAATTTATATACACATTTTTTACAACCTTTAGCTGCAATTGTTATTGAGATACATATTTTATACAACAACGATATACTTCTTATACACATATCATCTAATTTCTATCCATATATCTTATTTACATACATATTCTATATAAGGATTATACAATTTCTATACAATTGTATTTAATTTAATTTTATTTTAAAACATAACTTTTAGCCTAAAAAAAATGGAGCCCCATATGGACACATGATTTCGTCCTCTTAAAGTTCAATTTTATTTACTTTTACCTATTTTTACTTTATCCTACCGTGTACCCCCATCCATGTTATTATACCCTCACAAAATATAAAAAAAAAAAACTCCCTAACAAATTCTATCCTATCCTAACCCCTACATCTTATCCTAACAACCTATCCAATCAAAATAATCCACTTCACTACCCTACCCCACCTACCCTACCCTCTACCCCTACCCGTGGACCATTTTATATATATACCCACACAGAAAAGACCACTGAAAAAAAAAGCGCTTCTTTTCCACTGACCATCGGCTTCTTCTTGGTCACGCAAAAAATCACCATTAACACAAAAAATAGAACACGCCCAGGTATTGTTCTTCTACACAGTAACGCACACACACACAGTTCTCATGGAAAAACACTACGTACACACACACTAAAATAGCAAAGACTGAGAGAGGTGGAGAGAGAGATCTGTGAGAGATTGAGAGACACGGGAGGGAGAGAGAGGGAACCAAGAAAAAGGGTTGACGGAGGTTGAATTCTCCGGCGAAACTCACCGGAAACTCGTCGTCTTAGCTGCCAGATATATCGAAAGCCATGGTTTGGCTACTGCTCTGGTGAATCCAATCGGAGAATAGTACCTTTAGTTCATTTCGACCCAAATTCATGCCAAAAACAGGTCACCCTCTCTCTGTTTTCAGCTTAGATTCACTGGAAATCGAGACACGCATTGAAATGAGGTAGAGGTCGCGTCCAGTTATTTACTCCAATGACTGTGTCGCCGGAAATACGTTGAAACATATAGTGGTTCATCGGTTTGCTACTGTTTTGAGTCTTGGGGTCCCGTTTTGTATTAATCTGCTTCCCACAACCAGTTTAGAGCTTCAATTTTGGCGATACCGAGCTTGGGAGTTTTTTCCGATTGAGGTGTTCGTTGTTGTTGAGGTATTTCTATCGGAGGTTTGGTAGCTGGGTTTTCTTAAGTATTACTGTCAACGAAAGTTTGTCATCGAAAGGTCTAATTCTATTTCTTCTTCATTTTGTCATATATATTTGATTTGGTGTGAGACATGACTGAACATTGAGTGATATTGATTTGTTCTACTTCATTGCATTGAATAAATAGTTGTGGATTGTTGAAATCGTGATATTGATTGTTCAAATTTTACGTTGAAAAAGGATTTGAGGGGTGAGAATTGAAAGATTGATAAAAAGGATAGATTCATTAATTTCGATTTATTGTTGATATGAAACGTGATAGAGTTATGTCTTTAGTCGAGAATGGATATGCAAATGGTAGGTTCGGGTAGGAAAATTTAGGCATGGTGGATTGATGACATGTTTGAAATATGTGTTGGAATGGTTTTGTTTTGTCGCATTTAATTCAATTGTATAATTTGGCCGGGGAATGCCCCGAAGTATCTGTATATATTTATTCACCGGGGAATGCCCCGAGGTATCATGTACCCGGAGGACGTTCGTGATGAAGGCCCAAGGCGTTAGGTAGAGCATTAGTTTAAAATTAATTTAGCGTAGTGTCACGCCCCAAAATCCCATCGGGCCGGACTGACACCCGAAGCCGAGAAGGCCCGGGAGAACCCGTTCAAATACCTGTACTTTCACTTATATGTCACCAAAAATTGGACAGCACTTCGTTGCATATAGAAGGATCTAATTACCTGTATCAGCACAACACACACAAATATATATATGTATATACTTGGCCGTCGGGGCCACCACATATACAAATATAACATTACTATATAAACTTCCATGACTTTACCCTTCCTTATGTCTACAAAGCCTCTAGGATATACATGACATAACTAGGGTCGGGACAAACCCCCGCCCACACGGGACTCATGTACAATAACAAAACATAAGGAACCGACTCGGAAAGCTCCGAAGCACACTGGAGCTCACCAACAATAGCTGTATGACCTGGCTCCTACTTGTGCGGTGTATGAGTTGAGGTACCTGTGCCTGCAGCATGAAATGCAGGTCCCCCGTGAGGGACGTCAGTACGAAATATGTACTGAGTATGTAAAGCTGTAAATAATCACATATGATATAGGAGCTCAATAGAAATCAGAAACAAGTGAATAAGTCGTAATAGGAGTGGACCACACTTACTAGAACTTGTGACAACCTGTACATTGTATTTATTCAATCACTTTACCTTCGTTCTTATCGTCTTTGTAATCATTACTGTACTGTACTGTGACCATTAGGATGCCTCCAGTACATATCAACTGGGATCGACCCATGCTAGGCTTATGCCCCTGGGATACCACCCATAAACACATAAATAGGGATCGACCCATGCTAGGCTTATGCCCCTGGGATACCACCCGATAAGAGGGAACTTTCATCACTTAGTTCAATTAATCTTTGAGATTGTTATTTCGGTCGTCACCACATTTTTGATACCTTGAAACAATGATACATCAATAGGAACCAAGTAATAGACCTTCTATACAATAACGATGTAATAAGGACTCATTGGTACATCAACAATATGTTTCAGAATCATCAATATCACAACAATGAAATAAGAGCCTTTTGGTATATCAATGAACATTTTGACACTTTATAGGATGGAAACAACTTCGTTGGTAACGTAGAACAATACATGTTTTTGGACAACCTCGGAATCTTACTTGATGGAACATTGGTGTTTTCATGCCAAAGAACATTGTTAGAGTATGCTTTACATACCTCGTTGTAGATTCAGATACCAATTCAACACAACTTCCCGCCTTTACAAATCACTTATCTACAATGAAATGTTTGGCATTTAATATTAGCAACCCAACACCACAATTCTCTTCCATAATTCCATACTACCAATATTTGCAAAACATTCCAAAAACCAACTTGAACAATAGGTTTATGTGTGTGTATATATATAATCATCATTTCATACCACATCATCAATACCACATCATCACCCCAAATTCCTTCACAATTTAACATAATCCAACCATGCACAAGAATAATCCAACATCATTTCCAATCTTCTTTCAACAACAATCAAATAACATACTTCTTATGCTCACATGCATATATATATATACATATCCATATAAATAACACCAACATAATTTACATCCTTACCAAAAAATGGCCCTTTTGATTTCGAAGTCCTGTTGGCCCAAATAAGGAGTGCTTCTCGAAGCCCTTGAGACGGTGAACACAACTACGGAATCAATTTGGATTTTCTACGGTTGAATCACAAGATAATTGGAGTTGAACTTAGGCTAGGGTTTCTTATTCTTCAATGATTTGGATGATAAATGGTGGATATAAGGCTAAGTATATGTATATAATGACCAATTTTCGTCCATGAGGTGATGGAAAATGACCATATTGCCCTTAAAAATTTAAGTAAATCCGAATCTGTCCATGGTGGACTGTTTTGATAGGCTAAAGTAAATCGGCCATAACTCTTTGCTCCGATATCGGATTTGGGTGAAATTGGTATCGTTAGAAAGATAACTCAAAGGTATTTCATTCCATATAAATTAGGCCACCCAGTTCGTCCTGTACAAGGAGTTATGATCGTTTGAAGTTGACCCTAAAAATCTGTTTTGAGAGGCTGAAGTAAAACGAGTATAACTCCTTACTCAGATGTTGGATTTGGATGAAACCAATTTCATTGCTCAAAGATCTTTCTGTTGATATGTGGTAGCTCTCCCAGTTCATTATATTGAGGGAGTTATGATCGTTCAAAGTTGACCCAAAAAACTGGCAGGCCTCAGTAGTTTCCTGCACATTTTACTGTTCACATCCCGGCCACCGTTTTAAAGTTTCGAACGTGCTCGCTTATATCCTAAACTTATCCATTTTTGGAAAACTTTATATCGTTGGAAAGCTTATTCAATAACCTTCGTATGGAACCATCGACGGGAAAATTCCGGTATAAATAAAGTCGATTCCTATACACCTATAATCAAACTATACACTTGAAACCATCTCAAAATAATCAATACTCATACTTAAACTCATATATACCTAACTTAGGATCAAAACATATACTCCAACACATATAACAATGGCTAATGCACGTAATTAAGTACGGGGTGTTACACGTAGGTTTATATTATTTGCATTTTTTTATATACTCCGGACTGTATAATTGGACTAGACATTACATTTTGGATTGTTTTGTTTGTTTATTGTTTGATTGTTTTGCGTGCTTTTGCGTGATTTATACATTTTGTATTGTCAAAATAGTCGATACATTCTACCAAACGACCGTGGTTGAACCACGGGATCGAGGGGTGCCTAACACCTTCCCCTCGGTCAACAGAATTCCTTAGCCGGAGTCTCTGTGCGCAAATCAGTTTAAAGAGTCAAATGATTTTGAAAAAGGACATCCAAGGGTGACTTGGCACACGCAATTTATGCCAAGTGGCGACTCTGAGTTTTGATTGTTAAAAGTCCTTTTCGAAAAAAAATTTCATCTTTGTCACTTTAATAATAAAAACCCTTTCGAAACTTAAACTATCATAATCTTTTCGGAGTCGAAAAAGGGGTGTGACAGCTCTGGCGACTCTGCTGGGGAGAATGATAAGTTTTCAGAATTCGAGCTATATTTTGGAGTCGTATCGGCTTTGTTTGGCATTACGAGTGTATAAGCATTGTTTGTGATTATTATTTGTGTTATTGTTTTCACTTTTGTGCATTTTCATGCTCTTTGTTTATAGTATTTATTCTATGTGTTACCGCTTTATATCTGCCATCATGTATCTACCCCCCGACCTTCTTTCTGCAACAAGTCCATAGTACACGTGTTGTACACGACCTCTAGTTGAGTCACCCTTATTTTAGGGGGGAGCCGTCGGTGTTATGGATTTGGTGGAAAGAAAAACAGCCACTATCAACCATACGCTCCCCCGAACAGCCTTGTTAGTGAACCACAACGTAGGTCAGCCTTTAGGTCATGCTTATGTGCATCATACGGAGACCTAGCGGGACCCACATAGCCCTTTGTAGGAGACTCACCTCTAAAGCATTCCTACGTGCTAACTGTTGCATCTTTAAGGGTAACGTGGTCATTTGACAGACTGATTTGAAAAAAAAAAGAGTCGAAAAGAATGAATCAAAAGGAGTGTCGTAGTTTATTTTAGAGTTCTTTATGACTTCTGTTCTTCACGATCCAAAAACTCAAAAAGATTTTTTTTACGTTTTGCATTTGTCTTCTCAAAGTATCGTAAATTCAAAAAAAAAAAGAGGAAAAAAGAGGGTTTTGTTTGCCTTTTCTACTTATTTGTCAAAAGCAAAAATATCAAAAAGATTTTTTTTTTCTTCATAATTGATGGTGTCAATATTAGTTAAAGTGTCTAGTTGAAAATAAAAAAAAAAGTTTTTATTCTTTTGTTTTTGGTTGTGTCTCTTAAGTTAGGGTCAATTTATTAGTTAATCGTTAATTGTCCAATTGGACGAACTACGTACCCCTGATTCTCCTCTTTCGGGAGTGAGATACGTAGGCAGCCTATTGTTGGTTCGGAGATCTTATTTGAAAAAATCCAAAAATATTTCTTCACTCTCCATTTAGAGTAGGCGTTTCATATACGTCTTTAAAAGAAAACTACAAAAAGATTTTCCTTTAATAGGTTCAAGTTTCATTTTCACATGAAATTCAAGAATCGAAAACCCAAAAAGGATTTTCCTTGGTAATCACAGATTCCATTTTTGTATAGAGATTTAAAACCAAAAAAAAAATGCAACAAGATTTTCGTCAATTCTTTTGACACTTTGATTCAAGAAAGAAAAAAGAGTTTAATTGGTCATTTTGACAAAATTGCCCGAACTACACAAGATCTGATTCATGTACAACATGATACGTAGGCAACCTACTTTTGGGTTCGATCTAATCATTTTGTTTCATTGTTTTTCATTATTTTTTCCTCTTTTAAAGAAAAACAGAAGCCATAAAGAATGATAAAATAAAGGTAGATAACGAAAAAGTGGAAAGAACAGAGATGGATACGAAAATAATAATAATAATAATAATAATAATAATAATAATAATAATAATAATAATAATAAGTGTAGATAAAAATAAGTGTAGATAAAAATTGGGATGATGTTGAAATGACCTTGCTACCCTCAAAAGCTGGTAGAAATGAACATGAATTTAGGAAAATTTTACCAATGTGATTCCCATGCTTGTTATGTGCCTCAATCCTAACGGATGTCGTCTTTGATGAGCATGTTCTTTCAGATAACAGTGGTAGGTTTCCAGCACTCTGGCTAGTCACCCATACTTCACTAGATCCAAAGCAAAGCTCGCCATGGCTAGCAGGGAGATTGAAAATTTGCTCATTGACCCGGATTAGGATCACAGGGAAGAAAGTTCAGAACACAATGATGAGGTAGTAATGCTCAGGCAACAATTGATAGATTTACATCGGGCATGGGTCAGCGGAATGCCTCCTCCTCCGCTCCCTGAAGGTCTTAGGAATATCTCTAACTGCCCACCGCTCTCTCATGCGCAATTCTCTGCTCCTACTGAGTCACCTGAGCACGCGCCAGAATTCACTCCGCGACGTTATTATCCTGGCAGTTCTGGTGTGCCCTTGGAAGCTCCCCAATCAAGACCCGCTGCTTAGCCAGCGCCACTAATCACACCGGTATTCGTGGCTTTGCCACCACATAAAACCCCAATATATGTTGTGCATCCTACAATGACGTTCCCTAGGTCTGCCAGTGAGCTGGTACTGAAGGTTCCCGATAGTCAGTATTATGCCCCGAAGCCTACTTTGAAAATGAATGAACCATATGGGTACACTCAGCCGCCTGCATTTCCATTTAATACGTAGAAACCTATCACAACAGAGGAACAGGATATCGTAGCCTGGAAATTGAAAAGTTTAGAACAGGCTATGAGGAATTTGCAAGGAATCAGAGATTATAGGAGTGTTTCGTATAAAGATCTTTGCATGTTCCCAGACATCAACCTTCCCCTCGGTTTTAAAATGCCCAAGTTCAAGAAGTATGCAGGACACGGTGATCCCGTGGCGCACTTGAGACGTTATTGCAACCAGTTGAGGGCTGCAGGAGGAAGGGAAGAACTGCTCATGGTCTTCTTTGGCGAGAGTCTTTCTGATCTAGCCTCAAAATGGTTTATCAATCGAGATATAGATAAATGGAACAACTGGGATGACTTAGCTTCTGAATTCGTTCAACATTTTTAGTATAACATCGACCTGATTTCGGACAAAAAATCCTTAGTCAACATGAAGAAAAAGAGCACTGAAGGTTTTAGGGAATATGCGATAAGATGGCGTGAACAGGCCTCCAGGGTAAAGCCTCCAATGAAAGCAAGTAAGTTGGTAGAAGTTTTCACTCAGGCACAGGATGAAACCTATTTTCAACATTTACTTCCGGCAATGGAAAAATCTTTTATTGAAGTCCTCAAAATGGGGGAGATGATAGAGGACGGAATCAAGACCGGCCGAATAGTGAATTTTGCCGCATTAAAAGCCACCACACAAGCGATTCAAGGTAGATCTGGTGCATTCGGAGGTAAAAAGAAGAAAGATGACGTGACGACTATCGTACCTGGAACCCATTCCTATCTCAAAAGACTACCTCGCCCCTATCCCCAATCCCAAGCTCAAGTCTACGCCCAAGCTCCATATATTCCTCCCCACCATTACTACCCTCCACAAAACCCTTTATATTCCATTCCACCACCCCTGTACCCAGTATGTAGTGCGCAACCATATGCCTAAACCCCTTCTTACCCACAGTGGCGCGCGCAAGCTCCACAAAATTGCCCATTCGCTCCACCAAATTACCAAAACCCCTCCAGACCCAGTTTTCAACCTAGGCCCGAGTATAAGAAAGAGAAGGCGGTCAAAAATCAATTCATACCTCTTGGGGAGTCATATGCTAGCTTGTTTGATAGGTTGAGAAAGTTGAAGGTCTTAAGCCTAATTCAAGGAAGGCTCTCAAATCCACCGCCGAGGAATCTCGATTATTCTTTAAGGTGTACGTACTGTTCTGACATGCCAGGCCATGATATCGAGAAATGTTGGCATTTAAAGAGAGTTGTCCAAGATTTAATTGACACAAATGAGATGCTGGTCCAGGCCCCGGAGGGTCCAAACATTAACCAGAATCCGTTGCCAACCCATGCTGAAACCAATATGTTAGAATTGATATATGATGAGAAAGAGTCTTCAAGGTGTTATAGGCCTATTGTCAAGGTACAGACCATTGAGGAGAAATCGATGAATGTAGCAGAGTCTTTGAAAGCAATGTCATTGAACCGAAAGGAATGAGAGAAGATAAAGCCCAAGAAAGCACAAAGAAACCCCTGATCACAGTACAAGGCGCCAGAAGGTATGTTGATTTAAGTCATGATAAACCTAAGTTGACAGTGGTGGGAGCTCTGATTCAACCCATCTTAACGGTGAAAGGAGCACTGGCAGTGCCTATTGTCCTCAAACCAGTGACCCAACCTCTGATAGTTGATACGAAAAGGGTTCCATAGAATTATGGGCGGACTGTGATGACCTATCACGGGAAATAAGTAGTGGAAGATGTAGATGAGGTAGGGGGTTTGACTAGGTCAGGAAGATGCTTCGTGCCTGAAAGCTTAAGAAAGTCCAAGCCAACGGTGAGTGGACCGTCATATATCAAAAAGCCTATCACCGAAGAAGAAACTGAAGAATTTTTAAAAAAGATGAAATTGCCAGAGCATAATAGACCAGTTGAAGAAAACCCCTGCTCAAATTTCCCTTTTATCTTTGTTGTTGTACTCCAAGGAGCATCGTGATGTTTTACTGAAGGTATTAAATGAAACATATGTTCCTAGGGAGATTACAATCAACCAGCTTGAGAAAATGGTCGGAAAAATCTTTGAGGTCAATCGGATCAGCTTTTCTGACGATGAATTGCCTGTTGAAGGTACAGGGCATAACCGGGGCCTTTACATTACAGGGAAGTATGAAGATTTCTACGTTATTCATGTTATGATTGATGGAGGTTCAGGTGCAAATATTTGCCCTATTTCTACTTTGCAAAAGTTGAATATTGGTGCTGACAGGATCGGGCCCAACAATGTACGTGTCAGGGCTTTCGATGGTGCAAAATCAAACTCCATTGGCGAAATAAAACTAATGTTGATCATAGGGCCTATTGAATTCGCCATAGAGTTTCAAGTATTGAACATAAACTCCTCTTACAATTTTTTGTTGGGAAGGTCGTAGATCCACAAGGCCAAGGCGGTTGCATCTACACTGCACCAAATGATTAAGTTTGAGCATGACAGGAAAGAAGTGGTTATTCATAGTGAAGGAGATTTGTTCGCCTACAAAGATTCTCCCTTGTCTCTTATTGAAGCAAATAACGTAGAGGAGACATTCGTCTATCAAATTTTTGATACAGTACCAGTGAATCGTATCCTTGAATGACAGGTTATACTGGGACCGCAATTATCTTCCGCTTCTATCATGATGGTGAGCGAACTTTGGAAATACGAATTTGAGCCAGGAAAAGGTTTGGGAGCGTCTCTGCACGGTATAGTTCTTCCCATATGTCCGAGAGAGAACGTGGGCATATTTGGCCTGAGATTTGAGCCTACGGCTGAAGATCTAAAGAAAGCCAAGGGAAAGAAAAAGAAAACATGGTCACTTCCTCGCCCAATGCCACTACTCAGTGAATTATTTGTTAAGAGCGGTGTCACGAAGCATGTGGAATTTGAAGTTGAATTGGTTGATGACTGCTAGAACCCTTTTATTGATGTTGATATGGTCGAAGCAGGAGAAGGTACCAGCATGGCTGATGTGCAATTCATAGGTCCAGCTGTCCGGCTCAATAATTGAAAAGTCACTCCTCTTCCCGTCAGGAGGGAGTTTTGGTAGTTTATTTTGTTTTTCTTTCTGTTTATCCGAGTTATTTTAGGGTTATAATTTGGATTTTAGTT
Source organism: Capsicum annuum (assembly GCF_002878395.1). Classification (NCBI taxonomy): domain Eukaryota; kingdom Viridiplantae; phylum Streptophyta; class Magnoliopsida; order Solanales; family Solanaceae; genus Capsicum; species Capsicum annuum. Next base: position 2,929 of record NW_025847490.1, on the reverse strand, counting down.
TGTTTATGTTATGTTGGCATCTATGTTTAAATCCTTCTATCTATTTTTATTTTAATAAAATCCAATGTCCCTTTTGTTTCGTGTCTAATATATTTTATTTTTCTTTTTTATTATATACAATTCTCTTTATGCTGATTCTAATGACATAACATGCATGCGGAATTTTCAGCCTGACCTTAAAATCCAAATTAATCAAGATGTAATGAAGCTGGATGGAAATATGATGAAGAAAAGGCACTAGAAAAAATAAGCAAAGAGTTGGAACAGTTTGAAGACAAACCGAATCCTAATTTGAATGAGACTGAGCTAATAAATCTAGGGGATCAAGAAGATGTTAGGGAAACTAAAATCAGTGTACATGCTTTGCCACAGCTAAAAGAGGGAATGATTCAAGCATTAATTGATTATAAGGATGTTTTTGCATGATCTTATGATGATATGCCTGGTTTAAGCACTGAATTAGTGGCTCACAAATTGCCAACTGATCCCGTGTTCCCTCTTGTCAAAGAGAAGTTGAGAAAGTTTAAAACTGATGTAAGTGTTAAAATCAAAGAGGAAATCACGAAACAACTTGAAGCCAAAGTAATTCGAGTAGCTCGTTATCCCATATGGTTATCCAATGTTGTTCCCGTACCAAAGAAAGATGGCAAAATTCGAGTGTGTGTTGATTACCTAAATTTGAACAGAGCAAGTTCGAAAGATGATTTTCCCCTGCCCAACATCCATATTTTGTTTGACAACTGTACTAAACACGAGGTTGCCTCTTTTATGGATTGCTATGCCGGATATCACCAGATCATTATGGATGATGAAGACGCGGAGAAGACGTATTTTATCACACCATGGGGCACCTATTGTTATCGAGTGATTTCGTTCAGTTTGAAGAATGTTGGAGCAACATACATGAGAGTCATGACCACTATGTTTCATGATATGATGCATGAGTAGATTGAGGCTTCGCAGGTATAATCTCAAACTCAACCCGACAAAATATGTATTTGGAGTTCTGTCGGAAAAGCTATTGGGATTTGTAGTCAGCCATCGGAGGATTGAATTGGATCCCTCGAAAATCAAAGCCATCCAGGATTTGCCTCCACCCAAGAATAGGACGGAGGTAATAAGTTTGCTTGGTAGACTGAACTATATTAGCAGGTTTATTGCTCAACTCACAACCACTTGTGAGCCTATATTCAAGTTGCTGAAAAAGAGTGTTACGGAAAAATGGACTGAAGAATGTCAGGAAGCGTTCGATCCAATCAAAAGATATTTGTCAAATCCGCCCGTGCTGGTACCCCCGGAGCCTGGTAGGCCTTTGATCTTATATTTATCAGTCATGGACAATTCTTTCGATTGTGTCCTGGGTCAACATGATGTCACAGGCAAAAAGGAGCAGGTTATTTATTATCTTAGCAAGAAGTTCACCGCATATGAGGCCAGGTATACTCTTCTTGAAAGGACGTGTTGTGCCCTAACTTGGGTAGCACAGAAGTTGAAGCATTATCTCTCATCCTATACTACTTATCTTATCTCCCGCATGGATCCTTTAAAGTTATATCTTTCAGAAGCCTATGCCGACGGGTCGATTGGCAAAGTGGCAAATATTGCTTACCGAGTTCGACATTGTACATGTGACTCGGACCGTCATGAAATCCCAAGACTTGCAGATCATCTTGCTGAAAATTTGATCGATAAAGAGTATGAGCCATTAAAAACATATTTTCTTGACAAAGAAGTATCGTATATCGATGAAGTCGTTATAGATGCTGATCCAGGTTGGAGGTTGTTCTTTAATGGAGCTGTCAATATGAAAGGAGTCGAAATAGGTGCGGTTCTTATCTCTGAATCGGGACAATATTTCTCGATAACAACACAACTTCAATTCTACTGTACTAATAATATGACAGAGTATGAAGCTTGCATTCTTGGTTTGAGGTTAGCTGTTGATATGGGAGTCCAAGAATTATTGGTGTTGGGAGATTCGGATTTACTCGTCCATCAAATTAAAGGCGATTGAGAGACGCGAGATTTGCAGCTCATCCCGTATCGACAATGCTTACGGGAGCTATGTCAACAGTTTGTGTTAGTAAAATTTAGGCATATTTAGTAAAATTTAGGCATATTCCAAGGATTCATAATGAAATTGTTGATGCTTTAACAACTCTGTCTTCAATGCTCCAACATCCTGATAAAGCCTACATCGATCCAGTGCATATACAAAGTCGTGATCAGCATGCTTACTGTAATGCGGTTAAAGAAGAGCTCGATGGAGAACCCTGGTTCTTGGATATCAAGCGGTACATTCAGTCAGGAAAATACCCAGCATATGCCACCAACGATCAAAAGAGGACTATTAGGCGTTTGGCTAGTGGATTTTTCTTAAGTGGGGGAATCTTATATAAAAAAACCCCAGATCTGAGACTTTTGAGGTGTGTAGATGCAAGAGAAGCTTAGGCAATCATGGTTGAAATACACTCTGGAATATGCGGGACGCATATGAACGGTCATGTCTTATCAAAGAAGATTCTTCGAGCAGGTTATTACTGGCTTACTATGTGGAGGGATTCTATTTAATTTGTTCGAAAGTGTCATCAATGTCAGGTGCACGGTGATCTGATACGTTCTCCTCCTGTTGAGTTGTATGCAATGACCGCTCCATGACCGTCTGTGGCTTGGGGAATGGATGTGATTGGACCAATTGAGCCGAAGGCATCAAATGGACATAGATTCATTTTGGTAGCCATTGACTACTTCACAAAGTGGGTAGAAACAGTAACTTTCAAGTCTGTGACAAAGAAGGCTGTGGTAGATTTTGTTCATGCCAATATCATTTGTAGATTTAGAATTTCTAAGATGATTATTACAGATAATGCTGCCAATTTCAATAGTCATTTGATGCAAGAAGTGTGTCAACAATTTAAGATCGCACATC
>NW_025847489.1:0-1139 GCF_002878395.1 Capsicum annuum | reverse complement strand
GCCATCGCATTTTTGATACTTTGAAACAATGATACATCAATAAGAGACATATAAATAGACCATCAATGCAATAACAATGAAGTAGAACTCATTGGCACATAAATGAAGTGTTTTGGAGTCATCAATTCCATAACAATGAAGTAGGAACTTATTGGTATAACAATGAAATGTTTTGAGTCATTAATAGCACATTGATCTTGTTTGAGAAACTGGATACCTTCTGACATTCATTAGTGCAATAAACATGTAAGATTTAGAAAACAAGTAAGTATTGGAATGTCTTAACATCTTGTAGGGTGGAAATAAGTTCATTGGTAACGTAGGACATCATACAAAACCATTATGGATCACATATTACTGAATAACTTTGGAAACTTTCTTAATAGAACAATTGCTCACTTTCATGCCAAAGATATGGTTAGAGTATGCTTTACATACCTGACTATCAACCTTCAATACTAGTCCCAAATGGACTTCTCGTCTTTTCGGATTACTTATCTATAATGAATATATATAGCAATCTAGTATTAGCGACCAAACGTCACAATTCAATTATTTGAATTGACCAAACTAGTGGTTAAGTAGTAAGCCTTAATTATACCATAAAGGGTGTCACTTTAACCTTCTTATACTCCAATTACATTCACATGCCATGCATATTCATACAACATCCTCCAATATCAAGTTTGGATTCATTTATCCTTCCAACCAATCCATTAAACCAAATTGAGCCATAAACATAAATAATCATCAATTCAATAGTATATCACCATATCCACCTTCCATAACTCAATTACCATATCCACCTTCCATAACCCAATTACTATATCCACCTTCCACAATTCAATACAACCAAACCATGCAAAATAGTCCATAACCCTATTTCCATCACCTTTCAATAACAACCAATACATATAATCCTCTATCACACATATACATATGGAAAAGAACAAGGAAAAAAATATTCATACCTTACTCTTGATTACGCAATCCTGTTTGCACAAATAATAGGTGTCATTCGAAGCTCTCGAGATGATAAACGCAGTTATCGGATTACTTTGGAATTTCTACGGTTGAATCAAAAGTAATTTAAAGGTCAAATTTGGATAGGGTTTGTTCTTTCTCAATGATTGATGATG
>NW_025847488.1:0-3248 GCF_002878395.1 Capsicum annuum | reverse complement strand
ATTCCTATAAGACGTACCTTTTAGTCGAGTCATCCCCTTTGATTCCTATAAGACATACCTTTTAGTCGAGTCATTCCTTTTGATTCCTATAAGACGTACCTTTTAGTCGAGTCATTCCAATTACCTCATAGAAAATGCATTTCTTTGTTTGGGATAATTTTTTTTTCAGTTTTGATGTGATTTTAGGAGCATGCCCGAAGCACAGGGCAAATAAATGATAAACCAAGCAACAAGGTGAAGAAATTGAAAGTTAAACAGATAGAAAAATAGCAAGTTAGGAGCCTGCCTACAGAACAGGGTGAAAAAAAAACTGAAAGATAGAAACAAGTTGATGAAATAGCAAGTCAAGAGCCCGCCTGCAGAACAGGGTGAAAAAATTGAAAGCATAGCAACAAGTTGATGAAATAGCAAGTCAGGAGCCCGGATGCAGAACAGGGTGAAGAAATTGAAAGCATAGCAACAAGTTGATAAAATAGCAAGTCAAGAACCCTCCTAGAGAACAGGGTGTAGAAATTGAAAAACATATGAACAAGTTGATGAAATAGCAAGTCAGGAACCCGCTTGGAGAACAGGGTGTGGAAATTGAAAGGCAAGAAACAAGTTAAAGAAAGAGCAAGTCAGTAGCCCGCCTGAAGAATAGGGTGATGAAACTCAAGTCAAGTTTCCAAAAGAAGCTGTATAGATAGGATTTTTGTAATTTCATTTATGCTTTAACTTGTAATTTTCATTTTTAATGTAATGACAGAGCCGTGGATCGGAACCTCGATGGAACCTTACTCAACTCGCCAACTCGATATAGTCCATCTCTTTCCAATCTTTTGAAATCCCCGTGACTTGATTCTCTCATAACTTGGATAGGTAGGATGTCTTAAGTCAAGACCCGGTTGTTCTTCTTCCTTCTGTTTCTTTCTTTGAATAATGGTTGGGTCAAAATTTGGTCTCGCTGTCTACTTCTTTGTCTGAAAACACTCCGTGTTTACATTCAAGGGGGCATGATGTAGACACCTAATTTTGTCCCTCCCGAAGTCTAATTTTATTCATTTTTAGTTCACCTTACCATGTGTCCAACCCCATGTAATTATATCCCATAAAATACAAAAATAAATAAAAAAATAATACCTCTAACTAATTTATCTTATCCTAACAACCTACCCAATCAAAAGCGGACACATCACCACTTCACCTCATACCCTATCTCTACCTCACCTACCCTACCCTACCCTACCCCACCTATTTCCCTTCATGTTTTTCTACTGCTCACCAGATATACGCACAACAGAGCATCACTCGCAGGCGGCAGAGAATCCATTTTTTGGTTTTTAGGGAATAAGAACAACATACACTATTCACGCTTCTTCTCCATTTTTCTATCACATACACACGATACATATACAGGGATTTTTCTTTCCTTTTTAAGCTTCTTCATCATCATCTTCATAGAGGAAGAAGGGGGAGCAGCCATTAATACTCACTCCCTCTCAATTTCTCACCCAAAACCGCACACCCCACACTCATACGCACAGATCAACATCCAAACTCTCCTCACCAGAATTATGCAACACGCACATATTTATAGGCTAAATCGCACATACACAGAAGAAGGGAGTAGGAGGTAAAGAGGGAGTCACGAAGAGGGAGAGAGAAAGGGGATCGAGAGAGAGAGAGAATGGAGGGTTTAAGATTTATGGTGAACCCATCGCCGAAACTGTATTCTGGTTGGATTTTTGGGTGTCACGGGTTTGAATCATCACAACTTTGAAATACCCAAAGGTTCTTCATTGTTTCTGAGTGAGTGTTCTTCGACGGGGTTACCAAAAAATGGCCAAATACCATAGATTGGACGGAATCTCTTATCATTATTCAAGTTCCTGTTGCTGATCGAACCAATATTAATTGTTCGTTCCTGTATCGATTCGATTCCGCGACAATTTTGCATATAGTTTTGGTTTATTCGGAAGGGATTTTGGTTCTGGTCCATAGTTTTCCATCTTGGTTCGAAATTAGGATACTGTCAGCACTCCGTTGATTTATTTTGGTCAGTTTTGGGTCTCAGTTCTGCAATACCAATTTGGATTATTTTTACTGTTGAGGTTTCTTGTAACACCCCGTATTCAAGTACATATATTGGCGTATTCAAGTATGTGTATTGGTCTTATTTATATGGAATTAATTTTATTTTATTTTATTTATACCGGAATTTGCCCGTCGATGGTTCCATACGAAGGTTATTGAATAAGCTTTCCAACGATATAAAGATTTCCAAAAACGGATAGGTTTCGTATATAATCGAGCACGTTCAAACTATAAAACGGTGGCCGGGATATTGGGAATAGTAAATGTGCAGGAAATTTTCCTGCACACAAACTACTGAGGCCAGTCATTTTTTTGGGTCAACTTTGAACGATCATAACTCCCTTAATATAATGAACTGGGAGAGCTTCCACCTATTAAAAGAAAGACCTTTGAGTCTTATTTCCAATTCAATTGGTTTCATCCAAATCCGACATCTGAGTAATGATTTATACTCGTTTTAGTTCAGCCTCTCAAAACAGATTTTTAGGGTCAACTTCAAACGATCATAACTCCTTGTACAGGACGAACTGGGTGGCCTACTTTATATGAAATGAAATACCTTTGAATTATCTTTCCAACTATACCAATTTCACCCAAATCCGATATCGGATCAAAGAGTTATAGTCGATCTACTTTAGCTTATCAAAACAGTCCACCAAAGGACAGATTTGACATTATTTAAATTTTAAAGGCATTTTGGTCATTCCCTATGATATTATGGACGGGAATATGTGTACATATACATGTATATGAGTTCAAAAACTCATTTTCATCATCAATCATTGAGAAATAACAAACCCTAGCCAAATTTGACCTTGAAATTACTTTTGATTCAACCGTAGAAATTCCATAGTAATCCGATAACTGCGTTTGTCATCTCGAAAGCTTCGAACGGCACCTATTATTTGTGCAAACAGGATTTCATAATAAAGAGGTGAATTCTAAGGTATGAATATTGTTTGCCTTTATTCTCTTCCATATGTATATGTGTGATAAAGGATTATATGTATTGATTGTTATTGAAAGGTGATGAAAATAGGGTTATGGACCATTTTGCATGGTTTGGTTATATTGAATTGTAGAAGGTGGATATGGTAATTGAGTTATGGAAGGTGGATATGGTGATATACTATTGAATTGATGATTATTTATGTCTATGGCTCAATTTGGTTTAA
>NW_025847487.1:0-1337 GCF_002878395.1 Capsicum annuum | reverse complement strand
GTTTGTTTTTACTTGTCACAATTTGATTTGACACCCACTAAGAAACACAATTAATAATATGATAATTTTACCATAGTACCCCTATTAAATGATGTTTACCTTGTATGTTGAAATTATTTTGGAGAAAAAACAATTAATATTAAGGATAAAATAGAAAAAAAAAATTATATTTTCTTGATATATCAAAAATAACAAGTAAAAGTAGAAATACAATTATAAAATTTGTAACAAGTAAAAGCGAATGGAGGGACTAAGTATGTGTGATACCCGAGTTTTTCCCGTTAAATATTTTGCTCCCAAATGTGTCGAGTCGTTAAAACCTTTTTATCTTGCCAAGAGAAGCTTAGCACTCCAAAAAAAGAAATGCTAAGTGTTGAAACTTTCTCATTTAGACCTCTGATCTTCGGGTATTTATTTGATGACCTTTTCGACATCCGCTTTTCGATTTTCAAATTGAGTTGCGATGGGGAAAGGTCGTAATACATCCCGAGTGAGTTTCATAATTTTTGAAGTAGCATAAAGGCATGTTTGGGTGCCCAAACAGTGGCACCATGCGATTAGCATGCTCCAGAAATTTTCAGCATTTCAGGGCCAACTTCAAACGATCATCACTTCCTGAATATAAGGAACTGGGAGATCTGATATATATCAAACGAAAGTTCTTTGAGTCTTCTGTCCAATACAATTAGTTTCACTCCATTCCAACATCAGAGTAATAAGTTACGATCAATTTATTTCAGCATGTCAAATAAGTAACTGAGGGACGGATTTGATTTGGGTCAACTTCGGTCGATCATAAATCCTTATATATATAAAAAAACTGGGTGGCCTACCATATATAAAATTAAATATCTTTGAGTTAGCTTTCCAACGATATAAATTTCGCAAAAATCCAATACCCGAACGAGGAGTTATTCAGTTTTTCGTGGCCAAGGTACGCAGGATTTTTCAGCCATTTTTCAATTTCCTTAGGAGCAATCTAGTCATTTCACCCTTGCCCCATTTCGTGGAAATAAGCATAAAAATTGATTTAGGGCATCAAATTCTGTTATTTTTAAAAAAAAAATTCCAAGAAAGAAACCCTAAACCTCTAAATTCCCCTTCCTAAATCTTCTAATTCCACCATGGAAATTCTAAATTAATCCGATAAATGAAGTCCCCATTCCGAGCTCTTCGAGATGCACCAATCAATTTCGTGAATAGTGTTCTGAGGAAAGAATTCATTCCAATCTTTAATTTTAAGGTATGTGGGGTTTGAACAAGAGTAATTCTTCCGTTCTTGTGCCCGTATCTTTAATTTTTATTATGGATTATTATGAGTTTGGCAAATGAATTTA
>NW_025847486.1:0-1948 GCF_002878395.1 Capsicum annuum | reverse complement strand
ATTTTTATTTGTAATACTGTTCCTTGATGATATTCTTATTTACTCCCGAAGTGAGGGTGATCATGCTGATCATCTCTGAATCATATTGGAAACTCTTCGAACTCATCAGTTGTATGCTAAGTTCAGTAAGTATGAGTTCTGACTAAACTCTATAGCCTTCTTGGGTCATGTTGTTTCTTTCGAAGGTATTAGAGTTGATCCTCAAAAGATAGAGGCTATAAAAAGTTGGCCTAGACCTATTTCTCCTTCTGATATCCAAAGTTTCTTGGGTCTAGCTGGTTATTATCATCATTTTGTTGAAGGGTTTTCATCTATTGCATCTTCTATGACCTGTTTGACCCAAAAAAAGTGAAGTTCCTGTGGTCCAAATCTTGCGAAAAGAGTTTTAGGAGTTGAAAACTCGACTCACTTCAGCCCCTGTGTTGACTTTGCCTGATGGTGTTGATGTGTTTTGTGGTTTATTGCAATGCTTCCATTGTCGGTTTGGGTTATGTATTGATGCAAAAGGGCAAGGTTATAGCTTATGCTTTCAGGCAGCTAAAGCCTCATGAGAAGAATTATCCTACCCATGACCTTGAATTAGCTACCGTGGTTTTTGCTTTGAAAATCTGGAGACATTATTTGTATGGTGTCCATGTCGACGTTTTCACAGACCATAATAGCTTGCAGTATGTATTCACCCAAAAAGAGTTGAATCTTAGGCAGAGATGATGGTTAGAACTATTGAAAGATTATGATATGAGCGTGCTATATCATCTGGGCAAGGCCAATGTAGTAGGAGATGCCCTTAGTCGGAAGTCCATGGGTAGCGTAGCACGTGTGGAGATTGGTAAGAAGGAGTTGGCTGTGAGATACATCGTTTGGCTAGATTGGGGGTTAGGTTGTTTGGTGATACTGAGGGTAGTATAGGAGTGCAAAGTGGTTTCGAATCCTCTTTAGTTTTGGAAGTAAAGGAGAAGCAAGACAGGGATCCTACCTTGGTCAGGTTAAAAGAGTTAATTAAAGATCAAAAGGTGAAGGTTTTCTCCCAAGGGGGAGATGACGTTTTGAGACTCCGAGAAAGATTATGTGTTCCTGATGTTGATAACTTGAAGCAGAGGATTATGACGGAAGGGCATGATACGCGAAACTCCATCCATCCTGGTGCCACCAAGATGTACCATGATTTGCGGGAAATCTATTGGTGGAATGGTATGAAGAGGAACATAGCAGAATTTGTGGCAAAATGTTCCACGTGTCAACAGGTTAAAATAGAGCATCAAAGGCCCAGTGGCGTGATGCAAGAGTTTAGCATTCCTACTTGGAAGTGGGAAGAAGTGAATATGGACTTCATAGTTGGTTTTCCTTCTTCTCATCGCCATCATGATTTGATTTTGGTTGTCGTAGATCGGCTGACGAAACCAGCTCATTTTTTGCCTGTGCATTCATCGTATACAGCTAAAGATTATGCTAGAATATATATTTGGGAACTCGTCAGACTTCATAGAATCCCTTTGGCTATTATTTCTGACAGAGGTACTCAGTTTACCTCTCAGTTTTGGAAATCTTTCCAGAAGGGTCTCGGTACCCAAATTTGTTTATGTTCTTCTTTCCATCCGCAAATAGATGGTCAGGCCGAGTGGACCATTCAGACTTTAGAAGATATGTTGAGGGCTTGTGTGCTTGATTTTAAAGGTAGTTGGGATGAGCACTTGGCATTAATCGAGTTTGCTTACAATAACAGTTTTCATACTACTATTGGAATGGCCCCGTTTGAAGCTTTGTATGGTAGAAGGTGTAGATCACCCATTGGTTGGTTTGAAGTTGGTGAGGCTTCCGCGACTGGATCAGATGCGGTGTTCGAGGCTATGGAGAAGGTTAAGTTAATTCGGGAAAGATTGAAAACTACCCAAAGTCGTCAAAAATCATACGCAGATGTAAGGAGGAAAGACCTTGAATTTGATGTTGG
>NW_025847485.1:0-1157 GCF_002878395.1 Capsicum annuum | reverse complement strand
TCTAATAATTTTCCCACTATGACGACTAGTCACTACAGGATCTGCTATATTTGGAACTAAATTTTGAACACCTTCAATGTCTTCCTATACTATGACAGGTTCCTCGACATTATCCTGAACATTTTCCTCCACAATTGCAGGTTGCTCGATGTTACTCTCACTACTTTAAGGTAGTGTAATGTCAAGTATTTGCTCTTGTGCAACCTCTTGCCTATTGATATTTCTCCCACTACGTGGATCCAATGGTATATCAATAATAGTTTTGAGAATTTGTTCTTATGTTTCATTATTAGTTATTCTATTGCTCAATTCCTATAAAATAATTTTACTTCTAGGAACGTGGTTCATTAAATAATCCTCTTCAAGAAATCTCGCATTTGTCGAAACAATTATCTTCTATTCCTTAGGACAATAAAATAAACCCTTTTTTGTTCCTTTTGGATATCCAATAAAAATGCATACTTCTGTCATAGATTCCAACTTATCAGTTTTTCCTTTTAGCACATGTGTTAGACAACCCCAAACCCAAATATGTCGTAGACTAGGCTTTCGCCCACTCCATAATTCAGATGGGGTTAAAGGTACTGATTTTGAAGGAACCAAGTTCATAATATAATTTACAGTTTCTAATGTATAACCCCAAAAAAAGGGCAAATCTGGATAACTTAACATTGATCTAACTATTTCCATAAGAGTTCTATTTCGGTGTTCTGCCACACCATTTTTTTGTGGTGTTCGCAGAGCAAATAGTGAGATGTAATTCCTGATTCTGATAAGTATTTAATGAATTTCTCAGAAAGGTATTCACCACCATGATCAAATCGTAATGTATGGATATGTTTGTTATGTCGCTTTTTCGTTTCCATTTTAAATTCTTTGAATTTTTCAAAGCATTCAGATTTACGGCGCAACAAATAAATGTATCCATATTTTGAGTAATCACCTATGACAATCATAAAATACTCAAAACCATCTCTTGCTTGTATATTCATTGGACCACACAAATCAGTATGAATTAATTCTAACTTATTACCGGCTCTATTTCCTTTGGAAGGAAAATGTCTCTTGGTCATTTTACCTTCTAAACAAGATTCACAAGTTGGAAGTGCTTCCACTTTCAATGAACTCAAACGTCCATCAGAAACCAACCGTGAGAT
>NW_025847484.1:0-2790 GCF_002878395.1 Capsicum annuum | reverse complement strand
AAATCTTCAACAAAAACCACAAATTTCAAACTTTGCCTACCCAACCTGCGTTTGCCTATCCAATTTGGTGACATTTACATTCAAACACAACAATGAATCAAAATACTATAATATTCACTTTCATCAATTTTCGATTCCCACCCCCAACTTCATTCTTATCAATCAATGATTAACACATGCTTCAATTATCAATTCACTTTTCAACATTCAAATCCAACATCAACCAATACGCAATCAAAATTCAAACATACCAAACACCCAAATCATTCACGATAATGTAAAAATTAAAGCGAGAGAAGATAGAATCGGACCTCAATTTCATTTCAATCCATCAAAGCATTTGTTTAGAGCTCCGACTAGAACCAAAACACGAACCTCGAATCAACAATCTCCAATCGAACCCCAACTCGGCAAAGCCTTCACTGTTTTCACCGACCCAAATGCAATTTCAATAATGAATCACTGAGTCAGATGAACCTGAAGCTTCAAAAATTCCAAATAAACTGGAAACCTATAGGAACTGAGCTCCGGTGAGTAGCTCCGGCGACGAGTTTGCCGGAAAATCTCTGTTGTCCCTCTCGATCTCCTTTCGCTCTCTTTGTTTCCTCTCTCTTTCTGTTACCCTCTCTCTTTTTATCCTATTAAGTGTGTGCTATTTAGTGTAGAGAAGGAATCTGGGAGTGTTTCGTGTGTATGAGTAAAGTCTGATTGGTGTGCGCGTCCCCAGTCGATGGTGACTGTGCGTGATTCTATTTTTTTCTGTGAAGATGAAAATGGAAGATGATGGTAATGGTTTTGTGTCAAAGTGAGTGTGTTCTATGGAGTCTTTTTATGGAGAAGAAAGTGAATTCTCAGAAAGTGAAAATTGAAAAATGGAGTCTATGCTTCAGTCCTCTGTTTGCTCTAAGTCTTCCAATGGAAAAAATGGAGAAGGAGTTGTTCTTCTTCCCTGTGGGCCCCACCTGATGAATATTATGCTCCCCCTAATTGTGTGAGGCGTGAATCTTTATATATGGTCCTTTTTTCAAAAAATGGAGAAAATGGTCCTTTTTTGTCCCTTTCATGGAAGTTTCCTAGCGGGGCCCTTTTTTAATGTTTATCCCTTTTTGCCTTTGTAGACAAGAAATATGAGGAGGAGAAGTTCATGTGGGTATGGGGTGTTGGGGGTAGGGGTATGGTTTATGTGTCTTATTTTAATTGAAAGGGTTGTTAGGATGTTAAAAAGAATAAAAGTTTGTTAGGGATTTTGTTGAGAGTTATTTTTTGTATTTTTATGGGATGTAATTACATGGGTAGGATAAGGTAAAAATCGGTAAAACGATATCGGCGAGGGACAAAATTACGTGTCTACATCATGCCCCCTTTGAATTTAAACACATAATGTTTTCAGACAAAGAAGTAAACAACGAGGCCGAATTTTGTCCCGATCATTATTCAAAGAAAGGAGTAAAAGAAGGAAGGACAATCGAATCCTGTCGGACACCCTATCTACCCAAGTCATGAGGAAGTCACAAGTATCTCAAAGGGTTGAAAGAGAAGTGGACTATACCGAGTTGGAGAGTCGAGTGAAGTTCCATCGAGGTTTCGGTTCGCGGCTTTGTCATTACATCAAAAATTAAAATTACAAGTTAAAACATAAATGAAATTACAAAATCCTATCTATACAGCTTCTGTTGGCTCTTGACTCGACTTTTATCACCCTATTCTTCAGGCAGGCTCCTGACTTGCAATTTCTTTCAACTTGTTGCTTGGTTTTCAATTGCTTCGCTTTGTTGCTTGACTTTTTATTTCATTACCCTATTCTCCAGGAGGGTTCCTGACTTGCTATTTCATCATTTTGTTGCTTGACTTTTCATTTCTTCACTCTGTTCTCCAGGCTGGCTCCTGACTTGCTATTTCATCACCCTGTTCTTCAGGCGGGCTCCTCAAACCCAAAATTAAAACTAGAACGAAAATTATCCCAAACAAAAATTACAGTAAAGTAGTATTTCATTTTTGAAAGCGTTGTCCCATTTTCCAGGAGGGTCCTGAATAGAAAGTAAAATCCCATGTTTTCAAGAGAGTCCTGAACTAAAAATAAATTCACATTCTTCAGGAGGGTCCTGAACAGAAAGTAAAATCCCATTTTTCAGGAAGGTCCTGAGCATAAAGTAGAATCCCAATTTTCATGAGGGTCCTGAACATAAAGTAAAATCCAATTTTTCAGGAGAGTCCTGAACAGAAGGTAAAGTCCCATTTTTAAGGAGGGTCCTGAACTGAAAGTAAATTCTCATTCTTCAGGAGGGTCCTTAAAAGAAAGTAAAATCTCATTTTTCAGGAGACTCCTAAACATAAAGTAAAGTCCCATTTTCCAAGAGGGTCCTGAGCATAAAATAGAATCCCAGTTTTAAGGAGGGTCCTAAACATAAAGTAAAATCTAATTTTTCAGGAGGATCCTGAACAGAAGGTAAAGTCCCATTTTTCAGGACGGTCCTGAGCATAAAGTAGAATCTTGTTTCTCAGGAGGGTCCTGAACATAATGTAAAATCCCATTTTTCAGGAAGGTCCTGAACAGAAAGTAAAATCTCATTTTTCAGGAGGGTCCTGAACAAAAAGTAAAGTCTCAGCTTTTAGGAGGGTCCTGAACAAAAATGAAAATCCCATTTTTCAGGAGGGTCCTGAACAGAAAATAAATTTCCATTTTTCAGGAGGGTCCAGAACAGAAAGTAAAATCACATTTTTCAGGAGGGTCCTGAACATAAAGTAAAGTTCCATTTTTTAGGAGGGTCCTGAACATAAAGTAAAATCCCT
>NW_025847483.1:904-2974 GCF_002878395.1 Capsicum annuum | reverse complement strand
CCCTCCTGAAAAATGGGATTTTACTTTCTGTTCAGGACCCTCCTGAAGAGTGGGATTCTACTTTATGTTCAGGACCCTTCTGAAAAATGGGATTTTCCTTTTTGTTCAGGACCTTCCTGAAAAATGGGATTTGACTTTATGTTCAGGACCCTTCTGAAAAATGGGACTTTACTTTCTGTTTAAGACCCTCCTGAAAAATGTGATTTTACTTTTTGTTCAGGACCCTCTTATAAAATGGGATTTGACTTTAAGTTCAGGACCCTCCTGAAAAATTAGATTTTACTTTTGTTTAAGACCCTCCTGTAAAATGGAATTTTACTTTATGTTCCGGACCCTCCTGAAAAATGGGATTTTAATTTCTATTCATGATCCTCCTGAAAAATGGGATTTTACTTTATGTTCAGGACCCTCTTGAAAAATGGGATTTATCTTTTGTTCAGGACCCTCCTATAAAATAGGATTTTACTTTATGTTCAAGACCCTCCTGAAAAATGGGATTTTATTTCATATTCAGGACCTTCTTGAAAAATGGGATTTTACTTTCTGTTCAAGACCCTCCTGAAAAATGGGATTTCACTTTTTATTCAGGACGCTCCTGAAAAATTGGAAAGTCCTGAAAGATGGGATTTTACTTTCTCTTTAGGAACCTCCTAGAAAATGGGATTTTAATTTATGTTCAGGACCCTCCTGAAAAATGGAATTTTACTTTATATTCAGGACCCTCCTGAAAAATGATATTTTACTTTTTGTTCGGGATCCTCCCAAAAAAGGCGATTTTACTTTATGTTCAGGACCCTCCTCAAAAATGGGATTTTACTTTATGTTCAGGACCCTCCTGAAAAAATGGGATTTTATCTTCTGTTCAGGACTATCCTGAAAAATGGGATTTTACGTTATGTTTAGGACCCTCCTGAAAAATAGGATTTTACTTTCTATTCAGGACCCTCTTGAAAAATGAGATTTTACTTTATGTTCAGGTACCACCTGAAAAATGGGATATTACTTTTTGTTCAGGACCCTCCTGAAAAATGAGATTTTACTTTATGTTCAGGTCCCTCCTGAAAAATGGGATTTTACTTTTTGTTTAGGACCCTCCTGAAAAATGGGATTTTTCTTTATGTTCAGGACCCACCTGAAAAATGAGATTTATCTTTCGTTCAGGACTATCCTCAAAAATGGGATTTTACTTTATGTTCAGGACCCTCCTGACAAATGGGATTTTAGTTTTTGTTCAGGACCCTCCTCAAAAATGGGATTTTACTTTATGTTCAGGACCCTCATGAAAAATGGGATTTTACCTTCTGTTCAGGACTCTCCTGAAAAATGAGATTTTTTGTTATGTTCAGGACCCTCCTGAAAAATAGGATTTAACTTTATGTTCAAGACCCTCTTGAAAAATGGGATTTTACTTTATATTCAGTACCATACTGAAAAATGGGATTTTACTTTTTATTTAGGACACTCCTGAAAAATGGGATTTTACTTTCTATTCAGGACCCTCCTTAAAACTGGGATTATACTTTATGTTCAGGACCCTCCTAAAAAATGGGATTTTATTTTCTTTTCAGGACGATCCTGGAAAATGAGATTTTAGGATTCTACTTTATGTTCAGGACCCTCCAGAAAAATGGGATTTTACTTTATGTTCAGGATCCTCCTAAAAAATGGGATTTTACTTTCTGTTATGGACCCTACTAAAAAATAGGATTTTACTATATGTTCCGGACCCTCCTGAAAAATAGGATTTTACCTTCTGTTCAGGACTCTCCTGAAAAATGGGATTTTATGTTATGTTCAGGACCCTCCTGAAAAATGGGATTTTACTTTATGTTCAGGACCCTCCAGAAAAATGGGATTTTACTTTCTGTTCAGGACCTTCCTGAAAAATGAGATTTTACTTTATGTTCAAGACCCTCCTCAAAAATGGGATTTTACTTTATGTTCAGGCCCTCCTGAAAAATGGGACATTACTTTCTGTTCAGGACCCTCCTGAAAAATGGGATTTTACTTTTTGTTCAGGACCCTCTTGGAAAATGAGATTTTACTTTATGTTCAGGACCCTCCTGAAAA
>NW_025847483.1:0-804 GCF_002878395.1 Capsicum annuum | reverse complement strand
GAGATTTTACTTTATGTTCAGGACCCTCCTGAAAAATGGGATTTTACTTTTGTTTAGGACCCTCTTGAAAAATGGGATTTTACTTTATGATCAGGACCCACCTGAAAAATGGGATATTACTTTGTTTTCAGGATCCTCCTGAAAAATGATATTTTACTTTATGTTCAGAACCCTACTGAAAAATGGGATTTATCTTTCGTTCACGACCCTCCTAAATAATGGAATTTTTCTTTATGTTCAGGGTCCTCCTGAAAAATGGGATTTTATTTTAAATTCAGGTCCCTCCTGAAAAATGAGATTTTACTTACTGTTCAGGACCCTCCTGAAAAATGGGATTCTACTTTATGTTCAGGACCCTTCTGAAAAATGGGATTTTACTTTTTGTTCAGGACCCTCTGGAAAAATGGGATTTGACTTTATGTTCAAGACCCTATTGAAAAATGGGACTTTACTTTCTGTTCAGGACCCTCCTGAAAAATGAGATTTTACTTTTTGTTCAGGACCCTCTTAGAAAATGGGATTTTACTTTATGTTCAGGATCCTCCTGAAAAATGAGATTTTACTTTTGTTTAAGACCCTCCTGAAAAATGGAATTTTACTTTATGTTCAGGACCCTCCTTAAAAATGGGATTTTTATTTCTATTCAGGACCCTCCTGAAAAATGAGATTTTACTTTATGTTCAGGACCCTCCTGAAAAATGGGATTTTACTTTTGTTTAGGACCCTCCTAGAAAATGAGATTTTAGGATGCTACGTTATGTTCAGGACCCTCCTAAAAAATGGGATTTTACTTTATGTTCAGGA
>NW_025847482.1:539-1815 GCF_002878395.1 Capsicum annuum | reverse complement strand
TTTCTGTTTAGGACCCTCTATAAAAATGGGAATTTACTCTCAGTTCAGGACCCTCCTAAAAGATGATATTTATATTTTATTTTCTGTTCAGGACACTTCGGAGAAATGGGATTTTACTTCTGTTTAGGACCCTTCTTAAAAATGAGATTTATTTTTCTTCAGGACCCTCCTAAAAAATGAGATTTTACTTTTCGTTCGCGATCCTCCTAAAAAATGGGATTTTATGTTCTGTTCAGGACTTTTCTGAAAAATGGTATTTTACATTTATTCAGGACTCTCCTGAAAGATCGGATTTTACTTTCTGTTAAGGACCTTTCTGAAAAATGGGATTTTACTTTTCTTCAGGATCATACTAAAAAATGGGCTTATACTTTCTGTTCAGGACCGTCTTGAAAAATGGGATTTTACTTTCAGTTTAGGACCCTTCTGAAAAATGGGACTTTACTTTCTGTTTAGGACCCTCCTAAAAAATTAGACTTTGCTTTTTGTTCAGGACCCTCATGAAAAATAGGATTTTACTTTTTATTCAGGACCCTCCTGAAAGATGGGACTTTACATTCTGTTCAGGACCCTCCTGAAAAATGGGATTTTACTTTCTGTTCAGGACCCTCCTGAAAGATGAAACTTTACTTCCTATTCAGGACCCTCCTGAGAAATATGATTCTACATTCTGTTCAGGACCCTCTTGTAAGATGGGACTTTACATTCTGTTCAGGACCTTCTTGAAAAATGGGATTTTAATATCTGTTCAGGACCCTCCTGAAAAATGGAATTCTATTTATTATTGAGGATGCTCCTGAAAAAGTAGATTTTACTTTTGTTCAGTACCCTTCTGAAAAATGGGATTTTAATTTTGTTCTGGACCCTCCTAAAAAATGGAATTCTATTTACTGTTTAGGACGCTCCTGAAAAATTGGATTTTACTTTTTGTTTAGGACCCTCCTGAAAAATGGGACTTTACTTTCTGTTTAGAATCCTCCTTAAAAATGGGACTTTGCTTTTTGTTCAGGATTCCCCTGAGAAATGGGATTTAACTTTATTTTCAGGACCCTCCTGAAAGATGGATTTTTACTTTCTGTTCAGGACCCTCCTGAAAAATGGGATTTTACTTTCTGTTCAGGACCCTCCTGAAAGATGCGACTTTACTTCTTGTTCAGAACCCTCCTAATAAATATGATTTTATATTCTGTTCAGGACCCTCTTATAAGATGGGACTTTACTTACTGTTCAGAACCTTCCTAAAAAAATGAGATTTTACTATCTGTTCAGAACCCTC
>NW_025847482.1:0-439 GCF_002878395.1 Capsicum annuum | reverse complement strand
ATGGGATTTTACATTTGTTTAGGACCCTTCAGAAAAATGGGATTTTACATTCTGTTTAGGACCCTCCTAAATAAATGGACTTTGCTTTTTGTTCAGGACCCTCTTGAAAAATGAGATTGTACTTTCTGTTCAGGACCCTTCTGAAAGATGGGACTTTACTTTCTGTTCAGGACCCTCCAGAAAAATAGTATTTTACTTTCTGTTCAGGACCCTCTTGAAAAATGTAACTTTACTTCCTGTACAGGACCGTCCTGATAAATATGATTTTACATTCTGTTCAGGACCCTCTTGTAAGATGGGACTTTACTTTCTGTTCAGGACCCTCCTGAAAAATAGGATTTTACTATCTGTTCAGGAGCATCCTGAAAAATAGAATTCTATTTACTATTCAAGTCGCTCCTAAAAAGTAGGATTTTACTTTTGTTCAGGACCCTTCTGA
>NW_025847481.1:0-1603 GCF_002878395.1 Capsicum annuum | reverse complement strand
GACCCTCCTGAAAAATGAGATTTCACTTTATGTTCAGGACCCTCCTGAAAATGGGATTTAACTTTATGTTCACGACACTCTTGAAAAATAGGATTTTACTTTCTGTTTAGGACCCTCTTGAAAAATGAGAATTCACTTTATGTTCAGGGCCCTCCTAAAAGATGGAATTTTCCTTTATGTTCAGGACCCACCAGAAAAATGGGATTTTACTTTATGTTCAGGACCCTATGGAAAAATAGGATTTCACTCTATGTTCAAACCCTACTGAAAAATGGGATTTTACTTTCTGTTTAGGACCTTCCTAAAAAATGGAATTTTACCCTTTGTTCAGGACTCTCCTGAAAAATAGGATTTCACTTTATGCTCAGGACCCTCCCGAAAAATGGAATTTTACATTCTGTTGAGGACCCACCTGAAAAATAGGATTTTACTTTCTGTTCAGGACCCCCTTGAAAAATGAGATTTTAAGTTTTGTTCAGGACCATCCTGAAAAATGGAATTTCAGTTTATGTTCATGACCCTCCTGTAAAATGAGATTTCAATTTATATTCAGGACCCTCCTGAAAAATGGGATTTTACCTTCTGTTCAAGAACCTTCTAAAAAATGGGATTTAACTTTATGTTCAGGACCCTTTTGAAAAATAGAATTTTTACTTTCTGTTAGGACCCACCTAAAAATTGGGATTTTACTTTATGTTCAAGACCATCCTGAAAAATGGATTTCACTTTATGTTCAGGACCCTCCGAAAAAATGGGATTTTACTTTTTGTTTAGGACCCTCCTGTAAAATGGGATTTCAGTTTATGTTCATGACCTTCCTGGCAAATGGCATTTTACTTTATGTTTAGGACCCTTTTGAAAAATAAGATTTTACTTTCTGTTTAGGACCCTCCGAAAAAATAAGATTTTACTTTCTGTTCAAGACCCTCCTGAAAAATGAGATTTCACTTTATGTTCAGGACCCTCCTGAAAATGGGATTTAACTTTATGTTCACGACACTCTTGAAAAATAGGATTTTACTTTCTGTTTAGGACCCTCTTGAAAAATGAGAATTCACTTTATGTTCAGGGCCCTCCTAAAAGATGGGATTTTCCTTTATGTTCAGGACCCACCAGAAAAATGGGATTTTACTGTATGTTCAGGACCCTACGGAAAAATAGGATTTCACTCTATGTTCAAACCCTACGGAAAAATGGGATTTTACTTTCTGTTTAGGACCTTCCTAAAAAATGGAATTTTACCCTTTGTTCAGGACTCTCCTGAAAAATAGGATTTCACTTTATGCTCAGGACCCTCCCGAAAAATGGAATTTTACATTCTGTTGAGGACCCACCTGAAAAATAGGATTTTACTTTCTGTTCAGGACCCCCTTGAAAAATGAGATTTTAAGTTTTGTTCAGGACCATCCTGAAAAATGGAATTTCAGTTTATGTTCATGACCCTCCTGTAAAATGAGATTTCAATTTATATTCAGGACCCTCCTGAAAAATGGGATTTTACCTTCTGTTCAAGAACCTTCTAAAAAATGGGATTTAACTTTATGTTCAGGACCCTTTTGGAAAATGGGATTTTACTTTCTGTTCAGCACCCTCCTGAAAAATA
>NW_025847480.1:0-4732 GCF_002878395.1 Capsicum annuum | reverse complement strand
AAAAGATAAAAAGTACAAAACTTTTTATTTATTTATTTGAAAGTTACTAGGGCGTTTGGGCCACAGGTGACAAAAGAGTTTTAAAATGAGGTATAGGTGACATAAGTCTTAATTATTAGGTGGAGGTGACAATTACTTATTATGGATTAAGAAAGTTGGAGAAGTTTGAAAATAACTCACAAGTTTTTAAATTTACACTTTGATTCAAATGTTAGCCTATATAACGAAAAACGGAGGAAAAAAAGGCGTCTTTCTCTCTCTTTCTCACCCATTGTTATTTTCTCTCTCTTAGCGATTTTTGTTGTTCATTGTTGTTGCTGTCTCATTCATCATCTTCTGCTTCATTATCATCATCTTCTACTTTATTATCATCTTCATCTTATTCTTGTTGACCATTTGTTGTTGTTGTTACCGCTACTGTTGCTATTTGACCAGTTTTTTAGGTCAAATTTTGTTTCGAACATCACTTTTCACTTTGACATTACTTCATAGGAGACGTTGGTAAGTCAAATTAAGATTTTTAGTTGAATTTGTCTCTTGGATAACTGCTATTGTGTTGTTTTTTAACAATGGATAGAACCCAATCATGAATTCAACATAAGATCCATCTGTTTAAACAGATAAATCATCTGTTATGACAGATGAGACATCCGCTTCAACAGAAGACTGGTATGTTGGATTCATGTTTAAAAAGATAGGTCATCTATTGCAATATTTGACATATCTGTTGCAATAGATTAGCTACCTGTTGCAATAGAACCTGAACACAATTCCAACATCTGTTTCAACAGATTAATAACCTATTGCAACAAGTCATCTGTTGCAATAAGTTAATAATCTGTTGCACCTGTCACTCATTTGTTGGAATCTGCTTCAAAAGTGATGTAGTTGTAACATCAATCTCAACAGGTGCTTTATCTGTTGCAACAGATATTCAGGAGCGTAACATGAATTCCAACAGGTAAGAATCTGTTGTGACTCATCACTTACCTATTGCAACAGATAACACATCTGTTGGGATTCATTCACGGCACTACGAAATCACTATCAACTTTTTTTAACAAATGACTTTATTTAGGTACCACTAATGGAGGGATCAATAATAATAGGGATGGATTGTCATGGTCAATGGTTCGAGAAGAGCAATCGATATGTATGAAGTTGGAAAGAGGGTGAAATGCTACAGACGATAGCTATAAAAGTCCAAAGTGATGTTTTGTATGATGATTTTGTGAACTTAATCATCAGCTTTTGTGGACTGAATTGTCAACTGGAAGAATTCGCCATCATCTACATGCACAACTCCGTTGCAAATCAGAGGGTACTGCCTTTCAAGATAACCAATAAGGTTCGGTTGCATTCTTATCTAAGTGATTCAACCAGGCCGGTGTTAAGGGTGTACATGATTGAAAAAATGAGAGAGAATGAGAACCAGAACAAAGAAGAAAAATAAGAAAAAGAGGACTTCTTTGATGATAGGTTGGATGATCTAGACATAAATATTCCAGATGATAATCAAATACCTACGCCTGTTGATGCGACTAATACGATGTGTAGTTCTTCTCAATCGACACAGTCTGTAAATCTTCAAGACGACGGGACTAGCTTTTTTATTGGAATGTCATTCAAGAACAAGAATGAACTATCTAACACTTTGTTTATTTCTTGCTTGAAAAAAGATTTCAGAATAAAAAAGGTGATTAATTCGAGCAGTGTCTTTTGCTTCAAATGTGCTAATTCGAACTGCAAGTGGTGGTTGAGAGCAGTGAAGTATACAAGTTTTGATAGATTCATTATTCATAAACATGAAAAGCATCACACATGTGGTTTAGAGCACATCTCAGGCCAAAATCCTCACGCCACGACATAGGTCCTCGTGAATATTTTAGGAGTAATTTCCCCGATGGCAAAGGGCCTTCAACAAGGCTTATGGCCAATGAACTCCTTATGGATTTGGGTGTCCTAGTCAGTTATTGGAAGGTAAATATGGCCATGGGGATTACCAAGGACCTGGTTAGCGGGACACTCGAGCATGGGTATGAAGTCTTGGATGCTTATAGTTACATGATTGAGTCCACAAATCCCGGAAGTAATACGACATTACATCTGGATGAAAACGGAAGGTTCAAGTATTTTTTTGTATCCTATGGTGCTTGGATTCAAGGTTTTTGATATTTGAGAAAAGGCATAGTCGTCGACGGTACCTTCTTGAGGAGAAGGTATAATGGAGTTCTGCTAGCGACGGTGGCACAGGATGCGGAGAATCACATCTTTCCTATCACTTTTTGTGTAGTGGACAAGGAATATGATTCCTCTTATGATTTTTTTGAACAACTACGATGCTGCCTCGAAGATACCAAAGAGTTGTGTTTTGTATCGGATAGGCATCCAAGTATTCCAAAGATGGGTTCACTTTTCTTCACTTCAGCTTACTTTGGTTGTAGCATCAGGTATCTTGGAGAGAACATTTGAAACAACTATCATAACGAAAGGGTCATCACTTTTTTATAGAGCAGCTAAAGCATATAGTAGAGAGGAGTTTTTAGACCATTTCAATCAAATAACGAATGTGAATCCCAAGGTGGCAGAATTTATCGCACTTGTCGATTTCCAGAGATGGAGCCGGGCATTCTGTCCAGCAAATAGGTACATTCTTATGAATTTAATGTCTTATTTGATTTACAAGTTTAGTATGATGTCATACTAAGTGATTCTTTTCTATAGGTACAATATTATGACATCAAACATAGCTGAGTCGGTGAATTCATTGTTTGGAGATGAAAAAGAATTTCCCATCAAGGATATGTTTGAAAAAATAAGCGATAAATATAACAATTTTTTAATGAAAGGCGTCTGCAATTCAAGTGCCCAAAAAAAAGAACCCGATTTGTTCTCGAAATAAAAAAAAATATCAACGAACATTAGTTTGGGAAATAGGTTATTCTCTCATAAAAAATAATAGATTACAAATTCTGTATCACCGGTCATGGTGATGCTGCCACAGTCATTCTTCAAACAAGATCTTGTACTGTAGAGTTTTTGACTTGGACAAAATACCTTGTCCATATACTATGGTAGCCATTCGAGCTCAATATGGTGATAAATATGGACCTGAAGTTTACGATCACTCCTCTCAATATTATTCAGTAGAAAAATATGAAATGACATATAGTAGACATATTACTCCACTGCCTTCCGAAGAATCTTGGGTTGTTCCAGTAGATCTTATGGGGAGATTAATACCTCCTCCATATATTGACCCGAGCACTATCAAATTGGGAAGAAATCCATATAAATGAAGGCGTGGAGTTGGAGAATCATTTTCATCAAGAAGAAACAAGTGCTACATATGTAAGTGCTGGCCACAAAAGAACTACATGCCCGAATCATAATCCACCATGATCGTTGTAATTGCAGAAACTTGTGTTGTTGTTTGTTTGTTTGTTGTGGACTTTTATATATTTAACTCATTATTGTGAACCTAATGTTATCATTCATTATATATAAAATGTCTTTTTTTTAAATAACTTGTGCATCAATAAAATGAGGCAAAACATGAACTAAATAATACACTAGACCACAATTATTCTCAACAGTTGAACAAACAACTAGAATGCTTTCCTCCAGCAGATGAAAATTTGATGAAACAGATGTATAATCTGTTGTAACCCAACAGATGACCAATCGGTTCCAACACATGGTCCATCTGTTGAAAGAATTCAAAAGCCAAAATTGCTAATGCTACTGGATTCAACATTGCCTTCAACCATCGACATGTTAACATGTATTAGATTAAAGGAAATAGACAGAATGAAAATTGAATTAGAATTAAAACTCTAAAGTCTGACTAAACGTAAATTTTTCATTAAATGAAAAATAAAATACATTAGGTATAGCTCCGATATAGAAAGATTAAAATACATATGCTAAAATAAAAAAACACATTCTAATTATTATTATTATTATCATCATCATCATCATTAATGACAGCCGGCCAATCAACTCGCAGCAGCAGGGCTCTCATCAGCCTCTGTATCTCTTTGAACATCGTCGCTCTCACAGCGACCAACTCACTCTGCAGGTCATTAACCTACCTTTGAAGTTCCCGCACTGTGTCGCGTAGAATAGCAATATCCGAAAAAGGATCAGCCATATCTAGAACACGCATGAATTGACAAATGTAAAGAAAAAAGTCCAAAATATAATACAACATATACGACCAACTGATAAATTTACGCCAGAAAAAAACTTACCTCAACGAGAAAGGAATATGCTCTTTGAAGAGAAGTGGTTGAAGATGTCACACGAAAGGAAAAAATGCAAGAAATAAATAGAGTTGAATGAATATTAAGGAGGGACCTATTTATAGAGGATTGAATCTGGACGCGTCAGGCCAAAAGGTAGGACTGTTCAGCTCCATTGTATTAATTACATTCAAACTGGTGGCATTTTTTTTGTGAAAAATCACGATCTTTTCTTTTACATTAATTACTTCTCACCTTTTCATAGCTGTTTGCGACTCGATAAAAGTCATTATTATTGAGATGTTGCAATAGATCATCCATTATTTTTAACAGATTTAGCATCTATTGTAATAGATGGATTAAATGTGCAACAGACGGTCTGTCAAATCAGATTTACCATATGTTACAATAGATGGTTTGTATATGCAACAGATAATACATAAGTTGCATTTGATGTCTTATCTGTTGTATATACAAACCATCTATTG
>NW_025847479.1:78834-79121 GCF_002878395.1 Capsicum annuum | reverse complement strand
TATATATATATATATATACACATTCACAATATATATATTGTACCTTCTTTATATTTTGAACCCGCTTAGTGAAATTTCTGATTTCATCACTAATCAAAAGCTATGGTGCTACTTGAACTATGAGAACCTTTTTCTCATGTTTTCCCCTTTAATCTTTAGTTCACACAAGTTTTGAGTTATCCAAAGTCTCTATGCTCTAAGGTAAGCTAATTTAATTATCCTAATTGCTTGATAAACTAATAGTTAAAACTTTCAACTTATATAACACACTTGGCACAAGTGTGTTT
>NW_025847479.1:51501-75834 GCF_002878395.1 Capsicum annuum | reverse complement strand
AACATCAACTAAAAAGAGAGCTCCTAGTGAGGGGCTATCAAGATAGGAGCTTTTATCAACTTCTTTTTGAACTCCTCAAATACTTTTGACACATTCGGCCCCTAAATTCAAATTTCACTTTCTTTTCAAGCAATTTACACATAGGTCTTGACATTCTTAAGAAATCTTTATTAAATCTCTTATAGAATTTGACATGTCTGAGAAAACTATATACACCTTTGACTGACACTTGGGGTAACTTTTCTATAACCTCCACCTTTGCTTGATCTACCTTCATCCCTCTTTGAGACTTTATGTCTAAGGATAATGCCTTCCTTATCTAAAATGTGACACTTTATCCATCACTAAGACCTTGTTGAGATTCTATAAACGCACCGCAAATGAGCTACTAAAATAGAAAACCATTCATAAATACCTTAACAAAGTCTTCCACCACATCATAAATTATGGCCAAAATATTGGAAAGTGGTCGGTGCATTGCATAGTCCAAAGGCAATGCACTTGAAGTCATAAGTCCCATATGGATAGGTAAACATGGTCTTTTCTTGATCTTCTGGTTCTATGGATATCTACTATTCTTGAAATATCCATCCAAAAAGTAATAATATTCTTATCCAACAACTGTGTTTAATATTTGGTCAATAAAAGAGGTTGGATATATAATGATCTTTGCGAGAGACATCATTAAGCTTATGATAGTTGATGCAAATCTTTCATCCCGTCAGAGTATGTATCGGGATCAACTCTTCCTTATCATTAGTCACCACTATCATTTCTCCCTTATTTGGGATACACTGGATGGGGCTCACATACTACTATTTGAAATAGTCTTCACAATGTTGCATCAAACCACTTGATCACTTTCTTTCTTACAACTTTTTTCATTACTGGATTTAATCTTTTCTAGTGCTGCACACTTGGTTTGTACCCCTCTTCCTTGAATTTTGTGCATGCAAAAGGTAGGACTGGTGCCTTAAATGTCTAGTATCTGCCACCTAATAGCTTTCTTCCTCCTTTAAAGCACGATTAAAGCCTCTTTAACTTGTACATCAAATAGACATGTAGATAAAAAAAATAGGTACGATATCATATTTTCTTGGAAAACATACTTGAGGTATAGAGGAAATGTCTTCAGCTCTATTTTAGGAGCTTCATCAGTAGACGACTTGGAAGGGGGGCAAGGGGTCTATTTAGCGGCTTAAATCTCCCCTTGTTAATCAAGATGCTTACTACATCTAAACTTTGTACCATATCATTAGTGTCTGCATCTCTAAAGATATCATGCCCCACCAAATCTCTTTCTAAGTGATTCTTGGAAGTAATATATAGGAGTTTTGACTCAAAATTTACCATTGTGATAGTAGATAACTCCTCATATTTAGCCTACAATTTTATTGCTTTATACATATAAACACCTCAACTTTATCCTTACCTCCCGTCATCAGCTTCCTAATAGCCAGGTCTATCAAAACACGCCTAGTAGCCAAAAATAGACATCCCAAAATAAATCAGACTTTTGATTATGCATCAAGGTCTAATACAATAAATTCCACAGGGAAAATAATCGAGCGTACGTGCACCAAAATATCTTTTACTATTTCATTAAGGTTTGCAAGTTAACGATAAGCCAATTGCAGAATCACTGTAGTGAGCCTTGGACTCCCCAACCCTATATTTTTTAACAATAAGATGGGAATCAAGTTAATGCTAGCCCCAAAGTCATACAAACACCGAGCATTGATAGACTATGCAATGGTGATATAGAAGGTGAAAATTTCCAAAACTTTGAGATTTGCTGGTAGTTTATTCTAAATTCAAGAAGTACATTCTTCAATAGACTCAAGGCTACCCCCTAGTCGCGATAACGATGCTTACAATCACGAATGATCACAAGCTAAACCATGGGTTAGTACTTGTTGTGAGCACTAAAAAAAAATAATAATACACGTGTGCGGAAGATAAACTGCTGAAGTGATACCAATCTTAATACTAAGAATGTGATTCAATCATACGCCTAAAACATCTGATGAAATACCAAAAACTAACTGTCAATTTAAAATAACTAATAAACTGACTAACCGTCTAACTTACTGTCTGAATATCTGAAAGCCTCTAAACTGATTGAGGAGTTGATGGGACAGGCCCCCAACTAACTCTAACTGACTGAACATAATAAAGTACTAAAATTACTGAATATGGAATAATCTATCCTCAATGGAGGAGGACTCACCACTACTACTGCTGAGTAATGCTAGACTATCAAAGTATGATCCAGAAACTGAGTGTTCTAACCTATAATATAAGACATCATATCGCAAACAAGAGTATGAGGTCATTACTTTGAATGTGCCAGTATATGAGATGAGGACAGGCTGAAATGCATGGGGTACTGTGCATATAAGATAAGGACTAACTGAATAACAAGAAATAACTGAGCAAGAATGCATGAAAACTGTAGTATCTGAGAATGCAAGACCAAGTATAAATTTGTTATTTGAAATATTTGTAAACTGAAAGACTGAAATCTATATAACTGAATAACTAAATATCTATATAACTTAGTCAAGCAAACATAAACTGAAAGTACACTGAATACTGTACTGAGACTATGGGAGCTGACTACAATCAATATGCACCAATCTGAGCTATCGGGGTCTAACTTGTTACCCCATTTGGAAGGGTGTTGGTACCTTACTAAGGGTACTAACACTGGCTGACAATGTGGATCAACAAGGCTGATGTCCGAAAGGACAAGGGTGTCACACCTAACTGATGGGGGAACCCTCAAAATCTACAATAGCACCGTAGGTCTAGAACATTAGGGACTGCTACTAGTGCCTCATGCGTAACTAACAGGGGAGATGTCATCCCTACGTTCACTCGGTGCTAAGTGTTACTCCTAACTGAATAACACTGATATTGGACTAAACTGAATTAAATTTAATTGAGTATACAACTGACAATGCTCATCATGGTCTGATCATATCAACTGACTGAATAATAATACTCATGGTTTAACTGAAATCATTCTGAAGATACTAAAATTATGTAAAACAACTAGGTATCGGGTGTTCATAATCTGCCAACACTGAGTGATTAAAATATTCAATAACAAACTTGAAATACTATAATATATGATCATGGTTCAAGTACCCAACATGGGCATTTCATCAAACATGTAAAACTCATAACTTTAACATGAGAATGCCTTAAATATGAGAAAACAATAAGATTACATGGCTAAATTCATAATTTAGGGATTCATCCTGAAATCAATTGAACATGATATGGTAATTTCAACATTTAAAACATGATATGGCCTATTACACTTGAATACACTGGTAACCATAACTTGGAATTGAACTAACAAGAAATTCATGGAGATAATTCAACTTGAACATGTAAAAACTCATAATTTAAGCCAAAAGAGGGTTCTTGGACTCCGTGGCTGAAAGGGGCCCATGGATGAACATCACAAATACCTTTATACTTAGTTTCTTAAGGATTTCTTGAACTTAAGTCTTGAACCCTTGATTTTCTTGAGAATGAAGCTTGAATTGTTCTTGGGGAAGAAAAACAGTTTCTTGAGAGAAATTGGAATAAAAGGGGAAAATAATCCTCTTTTGGGAGTTGAAATTTGTGTTATTGATGGAATAGGATGGGTGAAATAACCCAAATGCCCCTTGGAAATTAAAATTTTACACTATGGGGGACTAACCAATGCACTGTGCCACTCTCTCTGCGGAGAAAGTAACACGCTGCGTCGCTTGCTCAAAGGTAGAAAACAAATGAACTGCGAAGCTTTTCCCTAGGAAAAAGAGCAATGTGTCACAGCCTTAAAGCATTGCTGAACTATTTTGGCTTTCCAAACAAGCCCCGAACCTCGTCCAAAAATCCTAAAACTCACCTAAGACATACTTTTGACCTCCCTAAACATGACTCAACTTAAAAACCAACATTTTGAGGTTAAGAAGGTGATTTAAAAATCTGTAAAGTTTAGGGGCCTTGAAAATGACTTAAGTCATCCACTCTTAGTGAAATTTTCAAGTTTTGGACCCCTTAAACATGCAACTGAGAGCTAAAACGAGCTAAGAATATCACGGCGTATTACAATATCTCCCCCTTGGGAATATTCGTCCTCGAATAAGATTGGTTTTAGCTGAGAGTACTGAGGAAATTGAGGTCTTATACTGAACATTCATGACTTAAAACATGATTACGTAACTGAGTTCGAGACATGATACATGAACTGAACTAATTTCGTGAATGCATGCAATGACATTAGAATGGTTATATAGCTGGAACTGAGAATGGAAAAGAATTGACCTAAGGAAAGTTGTTACCTAAAGCTGAATCAAAGTTTACGGAGAAATAATGAGGGTACTTGGTACGCATATCTGCTTGTGTTTCCCAAGTAGGTCTCTCAATGGGCTGGTTCTACCATAGAACTTTAACCAAGAAAACTTCTTTGTTCCTTAATTTGCTAATCTGATGATCAAGGATCTCAACTGGGACTTCTTCGTAAGAAAGGATATCCTAAACACCCATACTTTCTAAAGGCACAACCACAGCTGAATCACCAATACACTTTTTCAACAAGGAGACATGAAACACCGGATGCACTAATGCCAAGTCTGCTGTAACTCAAGTTCATAAGCTACCTTCCCAAAATGACTCAAGATCCTAATAGGCCAACATATCGGGGACTGAGTTTCCACTTTTTTCTAGATATCTTTACTCTCTTCATAGGCAAAATCTTTAAATAGACAAAATCCCCAACCTCAAACTCAAGATCTCTTCTCCTCACATCTGCATAGGATTTCTAACGGCTTTGGGCTGTCTTTAGCATCTCCCTAATCAACTAAACTTTCTCCATCTCATCAAACACTGAATCTGACCCTATCAAAGTAGCCTCACCTGCCTCAAACCAACCAATAAGAGATCTACATTTTCTCCCATAAAAAGCCTCAAATGAAGCTATCTGAATGTTGGAGTGATAGTTGTTATTGTAGGCAAAGTCAACCAAAGTTAATGGTTATCCAAACTACCTTTAAAGTCAATAACGCATGCCCTCAATATGTCCTCTAAAGTCTGAATGGTCCTCTCTGCCTAACCATCTGTCTGAGGATTAAAAGTTGTACTAAGATGAACTTGGGTACTAAGACCCTATTGAAAAGCCTTCCAAAAGTGAGAGGTAAACTAAGTACTTTTATCAAAAATAATAGACAATGGAACTCCATGCAACTTAACCAACTCCCTAAGGTAAAGCCTGGCATAATCCTCGACCGAATATGAAGTATGAACTTGCAAGAAATGAGCTGATTTGGTTATTTTGTCTACAATAACCCATATCAAATCATGTTGACGACGTGTACGAGGCAACCCCATCACAAAATCCATGTTCACCATTTTCCACTTCTAAGTGGGAATATTGAATTCTTGCAATATACCACTAGGACTCGGGTGATCAACCTTAACCTGCTGACAGATAGAACACTTAGATACATACACTGCAATATCTCTTCGTACCACTCCATAAATAGATTTCTCGCAAATCATAGTACATCTTAGTGGCTCTTTTATGAATGGAATATCACACACCATGCACTTCTGCCAAAATTGGTGCCTTAATCATCAACAAAAAAAACACATAACCTGCCCGAACAATGCAACACACCATCTCCCCCTTGAAAGAAAACCACTACTTTGTGATCTCTAATTGCTTCTTTCAACTGAACCAAACTGCGATCTCTATCTTGTTTTTCTTTCACTTCGGAAACCAAAGAAGATTCCGAATCATTTTGAACCCATATACTACCTTCAGCTGAATCAACCAACCGGACGCCTAATCTAGCAAGCTGATGAACCTCATGGGCTAACTTCTTCCTATCTTCCTCAACATGAGCAACACTACCCATAGACAATCTACTAAGGGCATTGCCACTACATTATACTTTCTCGAACGATACAACACACTCCTATCATAACCTTTTAATAACTCAAGCCATTTCCTCTAACGGAGATTCAAATCTTTCTGCGAGAACATACTGTAAACTTTTGTGATCCGTAAACACATCAAAATAAACTTCATAAGGTAATTCCTTTGAATTTTTTAAGGCAAAATCAATGGTTTCCAACTCAAGATCGTGGGTAGGGTAATTCCTTTTAGGGAGATTAAGCTATCTAGAGGTGTAGTCTATGACCTTGCCGCTCCATATCAAAACACAACTGAGACCAACCCTGAAAGTATCATAGTAAACAACAAACCCATCTGAACTATCTAGCAAGGTCAAAACTGGGGCAAAAGTAAGTCGAGTCTTTAACTCTTGATAACTCTTCTCATATGAATCTGACCATTGGAATTTGACTTTCTTCTGAGTCAATCGATGCATGGAGGAGGCAATATAAGAAAACCTTTCAACAAACCATCTGTAATAGCCAAGAAACTCCTGATATCTTATAGAAAGATGGGTCTAGGCTAGTTTTTCACTGCTTTGATCTTTTGAAGGTCAACTCTAATGCTATGACCAAAAATAATATGGCCAATAATAGCTACTGATCTTAGCCAAAATTCACACTTCCTAAATTTAGAGAACAACTGATGAACTCTAAGGGTCTGCAACACAATTCTCATATAGCCTGCATAATTATCTTCACTACAAGAATAGAAAAGGATATCATCAATGAAGACTTTGACAAACATGTCTAAGTACTGCTTAAACACCCTATTCATTAAGTCCATGAAAGCTACAAGGGCATTCGTTAGTCCAAAAGACATAACTAGAAATTTAAAGTGATCATACTGAATTCTGAAGGATGTTTTTGAAATGTCACATTCTCTGACTCTAAGTTGATGATAGCCGGATTTGACATCTATCTTAGAGAAATAACTGACACCCTGAAGTTGGTCGAACAAGTCCTCAATCGTGGGGAGTGAGTACTTATTCTTGATTGTGGATTTTTTCAATTTATGGTAATTAATGAACATTCTACGAGAACCATCTTTCTTACGCACGAACAGTACTAGAGCACCCCATAAAGAAACACTGCCTAATGAAACCCTTATATAATATATCTTTTAACTGTTTTTCAATTTTTAAGCTCGGTTAGAGCCATTTTGTAAGGTGGAATAGAGATAGGCTGGGCATCTGAAGAAGATCTATTCCGAAGTTAATTTCTTTTTTGGGTGGAACTTCGAGAAGAGCTTCAGGGAACACATTTGGAAATTCCCTTACTACTAAGACTGACTCGAGAATGGGAGCCTTAGAACTAAAGTCTTTAACTCGAACAAGATGGTAAACACACCCCTTAGATATCATCTTTCTTGCTTTAAGATATGAAATAATCTGACAGTTAAGTACTGAGGTACTGCCCCTCCATTTAATGACTGGCTCGCTAGGAAACTAAAACTAAATTACTCTATTTCTACAATCCACTAAGCCATATCATGAGTGGAGCCAATCTATGCCGAGAATGATGTCAAAATAAGTCATCTATAACTCCACAAGATCAACTGAGGTGACTTTCTGAGATACTATAACTGGACAATTTTAGTATACCTGTCTGGCTATAATAGATTTACTCACTGGGTAGACACTGAGAAAGGCTCTACTAATGTTTCAGGAATGACATTGAAATTGACAGCTATGTAAGGAGTCACAAAAGAAAGTGAAGCTCTGTTGTCTAAAAAGATAAAAACATGAAGATAGAAAACCTGTATGTATCCATAACCACATTAGGAGAATTCTTCTTATCCTATCGAGCCTAAAGGGAATATAACTTATTCTAGCGTTGTCCGCTAGTGGCACTAGATGTAGCGCCCTACTGTGTTAGAGGACCTACTGGTGCTGCTGAAGAGTTAGTCTGACCCTGCTGGCGATCATTCGTACCCTTCCATATACCTATCAGGCACTTCCTTATCCTGTGGCCTGGCTTACCACATCTAAAACATACATCACTGCTAGCCCTGCATTCACTTGATGATTCCTACCATATTTCTGACAAAGCAGATTAGTACAACTACTATTCATACTACTTAGTAACTTAGAGCCTGGTGTTTTATCCCGACTATCATTCTTGAACTTAGGCATTAGCGCACTAGTTGAAGACTGAGCTAAGGCTGAAAATTTATACGGAACGCTGAGAAAAGTTAAAGCTACCTGTTCTAGCCTTTTTATTCTCTCTTTCTTTCTCCTTAATCTTTTCTTCCTCAATCTGCTTAGCATGAACCATAAGTCTAGATAAGTCCATGTCCTTAATCAACATTGCGGCCCTACACTCCTTGACCACACTATTAGATACACCCGATACAAACTTACTCATTCTAGACCTATTATCACCCATAATCGAAGGAACATACCTCGCCAGCTGAGTGAACATACGCGAGTATTCCTTAACACTCATATTACCTTGCTTCAAATTGATGAACTACTACACCTTAGCTTTCCTCAACTCTAAGAGGAAAAAATTGTCTAAGAAAGTTGTGGCAAACTTCTCCCACTTTACTGGCCCTGCCTCAACACCTCTACATCCTATATTTGATATGCAGCCAACTCTGCACTCTCACTCGAAATGACACCCATGATATTAGTCACCTTCTATACCATATCTTAAAATTCCTGTGGATCCTCCTTAGACTTGGATCCTAAAAATAAAAGGGGATTTATTCGAGTAAAGTCTCGAATCCTAGCTGCAACTGTATTTGCCACTAGGTTGGTTAGGGTAACAACTTATTAGTTGTTCTGAACAGTTACTGAATGGGATAAGGTAGTAAAATCAGCTTTGAATTTAGCATGAGTGACATGCTCATTTAGGGGATCTTCCTGAACAGGTGGAGGTGCAGGCTAGGCCCCATTACTTCTTCTGTTGGTTTTTCTGGAGGCATGGTCTATAAATGAAATAAAAGATGAGTCAGAAAGAGAAATAGAGTTCATGCTTTTTTGCATGGCATAAATAGTTAATAAAGGGAAACTTTTCTTAAAATGTATCATAGCCTCTTGTCTATAAATGTGGCGTGCTTTATAACCATGCATAAGACTCTACTCAGCGCAGATTTCTGACTGACTAGGATACTATTAAATCTTAGGCTCTGATACCAAGTTTTGTCACGACTTGAGGCTACCCCCTAGTTTCGACAAAGGTGCTTATGATCACGAATGATTACAAGCAAACCCATGATCTAGTACCTGTTGTGAGCACTAACTAAAATATTAATATTAGTTATACACGTGTGTAGAAGATAAAATATTGAAGTGTTACCAATCTGAATACTGAGAATGTGATTCAATCACAAGTCTTAAATATCTGATGATATACCAAAAACTAACTGTCAATTTAAAATAATTGATAACACTGATAAACTGACTAACTATCTAACCGACTGTCTGAACATCTGAAAGCCTCTAAACTGACCGAGGAGTTGATAAGCCCTAACTAACTCCTACTGATGAACATAATGAAGTACTAAAATGAATGAATATGGAATAATATGTTCTCAATGGAGAAGGACTCACCATTGATACTATTGAGTAATGCTGGGTTATCTAAGTACGGTTAGGAAACTGAGTGTCCAAACCTATGATATAATACATCATAGAGTAAACAAGTGTATGCGGTCAGTACTTTGAATGTACTGGTATATGAGATGAGAACTAGCTAAAATGCATGTGGTACTGTGCATATGCGATAAGGACTAACTGAACAAGATAAAATAACCGAGCATAAATGCATGAAAACTGTAGTATCTGAGAATGCAAGACTAAGCATAAATCTGTAGTCTAAATATCTATAAAATGAAATACTGAAATCGGTATAATTGAATAACTAAAATTTATATAACTTGGTCAAGCAAATTTGAATTGAAAGTACATTGAATAATGCACTGAGACTATGGGAGATGACCACAACTAACATGCCCTAATCTGAGATATCGGGGTCCAACCTGTAACCCTAGTTAGAAGGGTACTGGTACTTTGCCAAGGGTACTAACATTAGTTGACGATGTGGATCTACAAGGTTGATGTCCCCATGGACGAGGGTGTCATTCCTAACTAATGGGGGACCCCTAGATATCTAAGGTGGCTCCGTAGGTCTAGAACATTAGGGACTGCTACTAGTGCCTCATGCATAACTAACAGGGGAGATATCATCCCTACGTTCACTCGGTGTTAAGTGTTACTCCTAACTGAATGACACTGATATTGGACTGAACTGAATTAAATTTAATTGAGCATACAACTGACAATACTCATCATGGTCTGATCATATCAACTGACTAAATGATAATACTCATGTTTTAACTAAAATCATTCTGAAGATACTAAAATTATGTAAAATAACTAGCAATCAGGTGTTCATAAACTGCCAGTACTGAGTGATTAAAATATTCAATAACAAACTTGAAATATTGTAGTATACGATCATGGTTCAAGGACCCAACATAGGAATTTCACCAAATATGTAAAACTCATAACTTGAACATGAGAATGACTCAAACATAAGAAAATAATAAGATTACATGGCTAAATTCATAATTTGGGGATTCATCCTAAAATCAATTGAACATGATATGGGAATTTCAACATTTAAATCATGGTATGGCCTATTACACTTGAAAACACTCATAACCATAACTTGGAATTTAACTAACAAGAAATTCATGGAGATAATTCAACTTGAACATGTAACAACTCATAATTTAAACCAAAAGAGGGTTCTTGGACTCCATGGGTGAAAAGGGCCCGTAGATGAACATCACACACACCTTGATACTTAATTTCAGAAGATTTCTTGAACTTAAGAGCTTGAACCCTTTATTTTCTTGAGAATAAAGCTTGAATTGTTCTTGGGGAAGAAGAACAGTTTCTTGAGAGAAATTGGAATAAAAGGGGCAAATAATCCTTTTTTGGGAGTTGAAATTTGTGTTATTGATGGAATAGGATGGGTGAAATAACCCAAATGCCCCTTGGAAATTAAAATTTTACACTATGGGGGACTGACCAATGCACTGTACCACTCTCTCTGTAAGAGAAAGAAATGCGCCATATCGCTTGCTCTAGGGGAGAAAGCAATGCACCACAGAGCTCTTCCCCATGGGAGAGAGCAACACATCATGACTTTAATGCATTGATGAACTATTTTGGCTATCCAAACAATCCCCGAATCTCATCAAAAAATCCCGAAACTCACCCAAGACATACTTTGACCTCCCTAAACATGAATCAACTTAAAAACCAACATTTTGAGGTCAGGAAGGTCGATTTAAAAATCCATAAATTTTAGGTGTCTTCAAAATGACTAAGTCCTCAACACTTAGTGAAAATTTTAAGTTTTGGACCCCTTAAACATGCAATTGAGAGATAAAACGAGCTAAGAATATCACGGGGTATTACATTAGCATCCTTCATCAATTGGTTCTTTTTTTCCACAATATCCTAGATATACTTGGAATACTTAGGAATTTCCTGCAAAACATCAATAAGAGAAAGATCAATGGGTACCTATATTAGAAAATCAATAAACTTTTGAAAACATGTTTCCTCCTTTTGATTTTTGACCATTGTGGGAATGGGGGAGGTGGCTTCACATTTGTTACATTATTCTAACTATACATATTTTTCAGCCTCTGCTTGCTTCTCATCTCTCATCATAGTTTTGTGAGTTGCTTTCTTGGGCTTGAAGTCCTCTAATTATCTACTACTCTGAGTGTAAACCATATTAAATTGCTTGGTATTAGGTTCTATATCATTTGGTAGAATTCTCTAAGATCTAGTATTTTGTACCCTTGCAAGTTGTCCCATCTAAACCTCTATGGTGTTTGTGGCTAACTACTAATTTTTAATGCAGCATCCATCTGTGCTTGGTTAACTATGATCTACTTTAACATATCCTGATTATTTCTAGTTTGAGTGTTAGAGTGTCCATTTTGAGCCTGTTGTCAAAGATTCTGATTTCTCACTTGATTCCTATACGAATTAACATTTTGCCCTTGATTTTTGCCCCATGAAGGTTGGGGTGATTCCTCCAATTTGGGTTATAAGTTTTCTAAAAATTTTGCTTTCCTTGGCATTTAGTATTACCCACAAAGTTTACTCATTTTGGATTCACTACATAGGTATCTACTGAGTGATCATTGTTACCACGTACCTCACACCAAAGCATCTGGAGATTGATCATTGTTACCGCATACCTCACACCAAGTTTAAGTTTGTTGTATTATATTCAGGAAAGCCTGTTGATATCAAAAAATTAGATTGATAAATTTAGCGTTCATTTGATTCTGTAAAAAGGCAATTTGTGCTACTATGGCTATCAATTGATCCATTTATAATAACCATGCGGTTTTCTATGTGGTTCTTCTTGAAACAATTGTATTTCATTTTGGGTTTCCCTGTGATATGTGATTCAGAAGCATATAAAACTCATCATATGTCTTTTCTAAGGCAATCAACTAGTTTCTAAATACAAAATAACATGCATCATATATATTTTCTAAGGATATCCACCAGCTGCTAAATACAAAAGAATTTTTGTGTTAAAGTCCCTCTAGAAAAGTATGCACCAAAACCTTATTAGTATGATGGTAGTGTGTAAAATCAAAAAGCATAAACCTGAACCTCTCTCAGGCTTCATATAGATTCTCACCATCCTTTTGTCTGAAGCTTTAAATCTTACTCCTT
This sequence comes from Capsicum annuum, assembly GCF_002878395.1. Lineage (NCBI taxonomy): Eukaryota > Viridiplantae > Streptophyta > Magnoliopsida > Solanales > Solanaceae > Capsicum > Capsicum annuum. Next base: position 63,157 of record NW_025847479.1, on the reverse strand, counting down.
AATTTTTTAGTCTTTCCAGATGGAATAAAGCAGATCAAAAACTTTCTGGCCAAATCATCCTATGTAGTGATGGACTTAGGTGGTTCTTATTTCAACCACCTCTTTGCTTCCCTTAATAGAGAAAAGGGGAAGAGTGTGTCTCACATAGTTAGATGAGACTCCTACAGGAATATACGTCTTACTGATCTCTAGAAAGTTTTACAAATACTATTATGGGTCCTTATGATATAATCCAGTAAATTGCATATTGGTGTGTAGTAGTTACACCTTATTTTTTTTAAGCTCGAATCAACCTCCTACTTTTGATCTGTGAATACTGGAGGTCACATTATCGACGAGTAGGATTTCCATCTTACGAATTGACCTTGGTATTCCCATGTCTATAGGAACAATGTCTTCCTAATCAACTAGCTAGATCTATTGAATTGGATATTAAAGAGAAGATACTCTTATCCACTGATGAAATGCTCGTTTGGGCTCCAAATATGATTCAACCAATTGTTTTTCTCTTGACAACTTAAAGAATAATTTGTACCTATAAAAGCAACCTCTAAGATCAAGTTGTCAGTATTTGTACAATATTAGTAAAAATAAAATTTAGAAAATCACAAATTTTCTAAGTCCCGGACAACTTCGCTAAGAACTTATTGTGTCCAAATGCACAAGTAAGTGTACACAGTCATACAAGTTATATAGGATTAAGAGTCCAGATATCTTATCCACAAACTTTGATTCTTTTAATTTTTTTAACTCAATTTATATTAAGTGTCGAACAAGTGCAAAAGTAAGTGACTAAGACAAGGTTTATTTGTGATTCTAAATAAACTAACAATCAATATTTTAAATTAGTGAAATACTTCACAAAGTTGTAAGCCATATTATACGGAAATTCCAGGGTCAAGGCGTTTCTTGCAATCATGTAAACCGATACTCTCTATCAGTTATGTTGTATATCAGGATGTTGATTCATAGGGTTGATAATTTGACTATTTTCTTTTGAATCTCTAATCGTCTACCTAAAAGAATATCACAACTACATTGTTAATCGGGGATGCGATAACCTATCGTCTCATATTTGAACTAAATAAGGCATTCTAAGTTTATTCCTATCCTACACATGAATCAAATCTTAATTTTTGTCACAACCCGAACCAGGGCCTGGCCATTAAGGGTATCTCAAGTCCTATGTGGACCAGAGATTACCCCCTTCACCTAACCTAGTCAGCACAACAACCTCAAATCTTGGATAAATTCTGAACATATAACAAGATAGTAGAAAATATGACAAATATTATGTCATGAAAAGTCTAAGTCAATCACCATTAATTGGACATCCTTCCATCACCGAACCAATCCACCAAACAACACACCCAAGTCCACATTAATCGAACAAAGCCTCTACAATATCCAAAGTCAATAAAATGTTGGGACATGCCATCGATGATAGCCAGAACAAAATCTAAACCAAGTCTAAGACATAGAATATAAAGACCATGAAATAAAGCCTTCCAAAGTATGGAAGATCACAACTTCAATGTCAAATCATGATCCGCTCAAAAACCTGATCACTATGAAAAAAAGTAGAAGATATTCTGGCACCTGCATCGCGTGGGGATACAGTGTCCAGAAATGATTAGCGGTTTGAGCGGTAGCATGTAACTCAGGGATAGAGGAATAAAATAATGCCATCATTCAAACTAGTTCAAATCATCATATGCAATAAAATATATGTAAATACATATTTCGTGCCAGAATAAGGGACAAGGCTTAAAATGACCTTCAAAAACCTTAACCTGGACTGTGTAGCATAACTATCACAGAATAAGGCTCCCACGAGATATATGGTCCCAGCTGTCCCCTAGCTAGAAGGGCCCAAGTGAATGTAGTCGCATGAACCAGAGCATATCTATAACCATATATGACTTTATGGGGGACTTGAACCTCCCGTCATAATCAAGGTGAATTAAGCACAAATGTATACAATATAGGGGACATGAAGTCCTCTTCGGCTTCCAAAGTAGCTTCCTTAAACTTTTGGTTCAACTATAAAACCTTCACCGAAGACAGTCTTTTTTTTTTTGCAACCGGCGAACTTGTCGATCTGAGATCCTCACCGGGAACTTCTCATAGGACAAAGAATCTGAAATACCAATGTACTCTAAAGGGAAAACCAATGAAGGATCACCCACATATTTCTGCAACATGGAATACCGAATGAATGGAACTTATGCTAGAGGGAAATTCCAACTCATATGCAACATTATTAACTTTTCTCAAAACCACATATGGTCCAACATGTCAGGGATTGAGCTTCCCCTACTTCCGCAACTGCATTACTCCCTTCATTGGAGATACCTTCAAGAACACCCAATCTTCAACCTCAAACTCCAAATCATTTTACCTCACGTCCGCATAGGACTTTTGGCCACTATGAGTGGTCTTGAGTCTATCTCGAACACCTTCACCTTTTCCATAGCTTAGTGAACCAAATATGTGCCAAACATTTCCACTCACCGACGTCGAACCACCCAATAGGAGATCCAAACCTCCTACCATACAATGCCTCAAATAGTGCCATACCAATTCTAGAATGATAACTATTGTTATAAGAAAATTTAATCAAAGGCAAACTATAATACCCCGAGACCACCCCATGGATGTCACACAGTTCTTAGAACCACATATGATCCTAATCTAACCCATCAAACTTGCATAACTCGTGAGCAACTAAATAAGATACATAAATCTGAAAGAAATAAGAAGAAGAGATGTCTTTGCTAAATATGTTCATACTTAAGAAATCCACCTTAAAATAGCATAAGGGTTTATAGACTAAAAACCAGTTATGCTTCTCTTCACTTTAAATCATAATCAAGATGAACACTTGACTTGTTCATGAGCTAGGAGCTATTTGAGAACTTAATATATGTCCAAGTACCTTATAAAGCTATCAAAACCTGAGTCTTGATTCTTGGATCCTTTACTGGTTAGGATACAAGTCATATCTTATGACTTGTAGCCACCGCTCATAAGTTGAACAGAAAATTAGGGGACCTATATGCTGACAATACAACTCCAACTATACGACTCGTCACCTCTTGTAACGACTCCTAGGGTCGATTCTCACCTAGAACAAAACTTTAATCATTTCACACTATCTTGGTTACAAGTATATCATATGACTCCTGAGGAGTACTCACGACTTGAGGAATGAGTCGTAGGTTCCACAGTGGCCTTGAAAGCACAGGGTATTACAATGTATCCCCCTTGGGATCATTCATCCCCGAATGATAATAACTTTGCTGAAATACTAAGGAAAAACTGAGATGATATACTGAACACTTACGAGCTGAATCATGACTTAATATCTGAATCTGAAATAGGTGCATGATGCATAGACTGATCTGAATTCATAATTTGCATGGATGCAAATATTTTACCGCATAGAATAGCCATACTAATGAAACTTTAGATAGTAAGACTATATGGAAGGATTGAAAACCATAGGATCTTATCTGTTTGATTGCTAAATTGAATTGTTGGCTATACAAATTAAATCATACTGAAAGTTCATACTCAACTGGAGTATTTCTTCAACACTCTTCTAAGAAGTTATAATAGAATTAGGGATCAATGAATTCTTGGACATTATCTGAATAAGATATATGAGTAAGGAATCGCAACATTTTTACAACTCTATAACATGGAACATAGGCCTATAAAACATAAGCCAAGATAGAATTACTAGGCCTTAGGCAATGCGACCACTAACTTTGAAGATTAGCCACACTTCTCAAATACTCCCCCAACTATACTTTTTCCCCTTAAATGCCATCCTCATTTGATTCAAATTATAATTCTTACATGGGTACATATAACTACTCTAGCCAAAGTCTGAGTTGAACTACAAACTCTCGCCATGTTCAAGCCTAACTCGAAATTATAAAGTGCAACACCTAACACCATAATACTAGTCTAAACCATGAATTTGATACCCCATACGTGTTTCATAGCCCTCATCTCAAGAATAATTCTTCTTAACACTTCAATAACTAAACTAAACCTCTTACTAGAAATTCACTAACGCACAATGAAATTATCCACTTATATACCAACATGACATTCAAGCTATCATTATAACCACATCCAAACTTTTGGTTAACCAACCTACTTTGGAATTTTTACCACATTCTCTAATACCTCTATCATTAGCAACTTCCATGCACTATCCCCAAGAAAACACACATGAAATTCTCAACTAACCATGACATATACCAAAAGCTTTGCCTCAATCTTTCTTAGCCCTACATAGAATAACCATACACTGATCCTTTACTAATACGGAATATTTACTCTCTCCCATCTAGACAATGTTTCATCATCTCTATCTTTACATAAAAAGAGGTCACTAAAAGGTTAGAACATGAGGATCTGAAGCATGAAAGAATACTATGCATAACTTGGACACTAAACAGAGGCCTGAGGAATAGAGTATCAAAGTCATGGATTCATTAAATAGATCTAAAATGAAGACATACATGACATAATTTGAATTTTACTGGTCATTAAGAGTGCACCATGAGTTATGGGAACTAAGCATACTGTAAAGCATAAGTACATGAGTCATGGGCTACATGACCTGAGTTTGGAGTTCTTGAATTCATGGAATATGATTTGTACTTCTGAGCAAACTGGAACTCCTCATACGAGAAACTGGAAGCGTACAAGATTCTATGGAAAGTGCATGAATATGAGTTGTGATCATGGAGCTGACATGTAAAGCATGAGTAGATTTTGTAATGACTAAAGTACAAAACTGTGTAATAAGATAAGAATGAGTCGGGAATCTTTCTCCCTTACTAATGTTCTACAATACACTGGCATCACTACTAGAGTTTGAGATCCTAACTTGGTTCCTTGTTCTATCATCTCCCTCATAGACTTTAAGTCATTATTCTAAGTCTGTGGACCCCTTTAAAAAACTCTAAATTGAACTGTAACTACTCTACTCTAGAGTTTGAGATACAACAATGCATATAATTAATAACTCACCTCGAAAGACTATACCTGAAAGTGTAAAACCCACTGCTAATACTTCCTTTAGAGATAGAACTCTTAACTTTATATAGCCTCAATAATCATCATACAATAACTTAAACACTGACTAACTTAGAATTTTTAGAAGTATCACCATACCCTGAGTTTACACCATCTAGGATTTCAACTCTTCTTTCTATTAGCTCAACCATCCACAGTTTAAACTTAGATTCTAACACATAACATGGATATTCCCAAACTTTTAATGAACTAAACTAAATTCATTCTTGAACACTCACTTAATATATACCATCCTTAACTTTCTTTAGCTTCAGTAGTCATAATCACATACTTATACCCTTCTTGACAACATACTTGCCTCACTAAACACATAATATGCCTCTTTTCCTTCATAGCCTACTAATATCACATATCAAAACTTATATTTTTTCCTAAGACAAGAGAATTACCAAGACACCATAATATCCAACATCACAACCTATAACCCATAACTTAGCTAGTAAGAGCATCATCATGTACTACATAACTAGCCTCATTCACACAGCAACTCAAGGGTACTATCTAAGCACACACACTTTAAAAGTTAGAAATAATACAAAATACAATCCTATATAACCTTGGGTACACCTCTAAATCACTCCCATATTATCATACTTAATTTCGAATTAACAAACTTAAATTTTTGCACACACTGTTTCAAGCCTACTAGCTCACCTTTTATACAACTAGCCCCATGGACACAAAATATACTAAATCCAAATAAACATTACCCCACTTCACTATTGTTAAACTTCTAGGCTCATGCTTCTGACTCTAGATGATATGTTGTCATAGGATTCTGAGAAGAGATCTGAGAGCACATCTGACTTTAGCTCAATGTATAATTTTCATGAATAATAATGAACACTTTCAAAGTTTAGTACATAAGGGCACTGATGGGATCCTTTTAAATCCGATGTGTAATCCCATAACTATCTGTGAGGATTGTCTGAGAAAACTCTAACAGTAGGAATTTAAGCTTGACTGTTGCTACTCCCTCGAAAATAAGGCAGAGTAGACATGAATGGAGCGTAAGGAGAATCTATATAAGTTTCTTAGAGAATGTTTCTACAGCAAGTTCTTAGATATTAAATAAGGGAAACATTTCTTGAATGCCCTATAGCCTCTCAAGGAAAAATACAGATGTCACTGTACCATTTCGCAAGACTCTACTAGACACAGCTTCATAGACATCCTAGGATACTTGAACCTTATGCTCTGATCCCATATTCTTGTCACGACCCGAGTGATATTGTGTAACGGCCTAGGACACTATAACAGCCTAACCCACTAGTGATATTGTGTGCTCTGGGCCCAGGCCCGCACGGATTTAAAATATGTCAAGAAGGAGTAAGGCTTGCTTATTTATATACCTAGAATCCCTCCTGTGTTTTTTGTTAATGTGGACCTCCTTATCCTAAGTTGGGGTGTTACATAAATGGTCGAACCAAGTACCACCATAATCAGTCACATAGGCTCGCAGCATATCTTCTAACGTCTGAATAGTCCTTTCATCTTTCCCATCCGACTATATTTGAAAAGTCATACTAAGACTCCCTTTAGTCCCCAAACCACACTGAAATAAGGGCCAAAAATATGATAAGAACTGTGTACCACGATCTGAAATAATTAAGACAGGCGTACCATGCAACTAAAAAACTTTCCGAAGGAACAACTTCATATAATCCTCGGCAGAATAAGTAGTCCTCACTGGCAAGAAGTGAGCGGACTTAGTTATCCTATCCACGATGACCCAAATATAGTCACATTAATTTTGAGGCCGCAGAAGGCTGATAATGAAATCCATATTAAATATCTCCCACTTCCACACTGGTAGCTTAATTTCTTGAAGCAGCCCATCGGGCCTTAAGTATTTCACCTTCACTTGCTGACAAACTATACACTTAGCCACAAAGTTGGCTACATACCATTTTATATTATTCCATCAATACATCTCCTTAAGGTTATGATATATCATTGTTGAATCGAGATGAACCGTATACCTCAATCCATAGGCCTCAACTAAAATTCAACCTCGCATCCATCAATATTGGGAACACACAACCTCCCTTGGTACCTCAAGATACCATCACCTCTAATCTCAAAGGCCATCACCTTTTTCTTACCCATATCATCTTTTATCTTCATCAAAAGAAGACTAATACCTGTTTTTTCTTTATTTCAGAACCAAAAAATAATTGCGCCACCTGTTGCACAAACACACCACCATTCTTGGAGTCCAAGAGACAAACTCCGAGGTTATCTAGACGGTGAATATCCTTCACCAAATCCCGTATATCCTCATCTGCATGCGATAAGCTACCCATGGACAACCTACTAAGAGCATCAACAACAATATTAGCTTTACCCAGATGCTAGTAAAGACTCATATCAAATCCTTTCAATGACTCAAGCCACCTCCTTTGCCTGAGATTAATATCTTTCTAAGTGAACACATATTGCAGGCTCTTATGATCAAAAAAGATATCAACATAGACCCTATATAGATAGTGATGCCTAATTTTCAATGTGAATACCATAGCTGACAATTCCAAGTCATGAGTCATATAGTTCTTCGCATAAATCCTTAACTGTCTAGAGGCATAAGCAACTACCTTGCCATTCTGCATCAACATATAACCCAAACCAACCTGAGACACATCACAATAGACCACAAATCCCCTTGTACCCTCAGGTAGAGTCAAAACTAGAGCTAAAGTCATCTTCTCTTTTAGATTCTCAAATCTACCTTCACAAGCATCCGACCATAAGAACTTCACCTTCTTCTCAGTCAACCTAGTTTATGGAGCAGTAATAAAAGAAAAACCCTCCATAAATCTTCTATAATAACCTGGTAAATCCAAGAAGCTCCAAATATCAATTGGAGTTGTGGGTCTAGGCCACTTCTTAACTACAACAACCTTTTGAAGATCCACCATCATCCCTTCACTAGACACAAAATGATCCAAAAAAAGTCATGGCATTCAACCAGAATTCATATTTAGAGAAATTAGCATACAACTGCCAATATTTCAAGGTCTGCAACACAAGACAGAGGTGATTGGCATAATTTAACTCACTCTTAGAATACACAAAGATGTCATCAATGAGGACAATCATGAACAGATCCAGGAACTGACGAAAAACCCTATCATCAAATCCATAAATGTCGTTAGGGAATTGGTCAACCCAAAATACATAACTAGAAACTCAAAGTGCCCATACTAAGTACGAAAATCCATCTTAGGGATATCCACCTCCATAATATTTAGTTAATGATCCCCAGATCAAAGATCAACCTTAGAAAAGAATTTGGCACCCTGAGGTTGATCAAAGAGATGATCAATTCTCGAAAGAGGGTCGTTATTCTTTACTATCACCTTATTTAGTTATCAATAATCAATACACATTCGAAGGGACACATCCTTCTTACGCACGAATAATACTGGTGCACCCCACGGGGACATACTAGGATGAATAAAACCCTTGTCTAAGAGGACTTTCAACTTCTCCTTGAGTTCTTTCAACTCAACTGGAGCCATTCTATATGGGGGAATAAAAATAGGGTGATGTCCGAAATAAGATCAATACCAAAATCAATCTCCCTATCGAGAGAAACACCAGGTAGATCATCAGGGAAAACCTTAGGAAACTCATTTACTACAGGAAACAAATGCAAGAAAGGACCCTCTAAGTTAGAATCTTTAACCTGGACTAGATAATAAAGACAACCTTTTGAAATTAACTTTCAGGCTCTAAGATATGATATGAACTTACCTTTAGTATTTAGGGAACCACCCTCCCATTTAACAATTGGCTTATTAGGAAATTTAAACAAGACCTTATGGGTCTGACAGTCTAAATAAGCATAGCACAAGTGCAAATAGTCCATTCCCAGAATAACATCAAAGTCAACCATGTCTAACTCCATCAGATCTACTAGAGTTTATTTACTACCAACAGATACCACACACCCCCTATAAACTCTTATAACAACCGCAAAGTCTTCTACCGGGGTAGAAATAGAAAAAGGGTCCAATAGATACTCAAGACCAAAACCTAAATACACAACCACAAATGGAGTAACATAAGAGAAAGTGGACCCCAAATTAAGTAAACAGTACACATCTCAGAAAAAGAGTTTCAAAATACCAGTAATAACATCTTAAGATGCCTCAGACTCTTGACGAGTAGCAAGTGCATACAAATAATTTTGTCCAGTACCGAAGCTAGAAACTAAAGACGAAGCAGAAACAACACCCTTAAGTACAGGAGTTGATGAGCTAGAAATAGGGACCCTTTTAGCCCCAGAAACAACTCTAGAAGTACAATACCGTTGCATATGCCCAATCTGACAACACATAAAACATCAGTTCTTTCTCTTCTCGCACTGACCAATGTAGAGCTAACCATAAAATCTGCAAAGGGGGTAGGATAGTGCTGACTGGGCCCCACTAGCCTGATATTGGGCACTCTATGCCCTAGATTCATCACCACTCTAAAAGTCTCAGTCACCAGATAGTTTTGTGTAAAGAGCACTAGCTATAGAATAGAAGTTAGGACTCTTCTAGTTCTTCTTCTTAAACCACATACCACTATGATGTTGGCCCTCATTCTACTCTGAATACTGAAATTTCTTATTTTGCCTCTTATTAATCTTAACCTTCTTTTTTTTCCTCTTTGACCTACTTCATATACACAACCAATCTAGAGATATCTATATCCATATTCAACAATGTAGCCTTACTCTCAAGAATTAAATCATGAGACAATCTCAAAGCAAACTTTCTTATTCGGGACCTCATATTAAATACCAATTCGGGAGCATACGTAGACAACTAATAAAATTTTAAGGCATACTCCTTGACAAACAACCTACCTTGCCTCAGATTCACAAACTCTGTCACTTTCGGCACCTTCAACTCCTGAGAAAAGAAGCTGTCCAGAAATGTACAAGAGAGATTCTCCCATAAGGCAAAACTAGTATGCTCACCTCTCAACTGTTCCCACTCTTTATACCACTAGGATGCCATAGCTTTTAATTGGTATGTAGCAAACTCCACACCCTCAACCTCTAAAGCATGTATAACTTAAAAGATCTTTTCCATCTTATCACTAAAGCTTTGAAGATCCTCCTCAACCTTAGCAACAGTAAATATTGGAGGATGCAACCTCATAACTTTTCCAACTTTAGTGGCCTCAGAAGAACCCATAGCAACACCATCAAAACCTAACTGTTATGACTGAGACGCAACCAAATGAGTCAACAAGGTAACAAAGTGATGGAACTCAAAAATTAGTAGCCTCCCCTTGAGGCGATTGAATATGAGTATTACCCTTAGGAGTAAGATCAGTGGGGATGGGTGAGACCCCACGAGGACAGTTAGATACAGCGACCCTGGACCGGGTCTGTACCCCAAATATTGGATAAGCTTCATCCACATTTTCCTCAGACGGGACAGAAGAGTTTATGCGGATATCAGATCTTCTTTGAGGCATGATCTGAAAGATAAGCAGAAGAAAATCAGAAAAAATCCAAGACCTTAGACTCTATAGCCCGAAATGAACACAACAAAAAGGAGAAAAATTCCTTAATTTCTCATAGCCTCTCTTATAAGTGTGGCGTGCTACACACTCATAAAAGAGACTCTACTTGACACAGCTTTGTGGACACCCAATTGACCATGAACCTAGGTTCTGATACAAAATTTATCATAACCCAAACCAGGGCCTGACCGTGATGGGTATCTCAAGTCCCATTTGGATTGGAGATCACCTTCTTCACCTAACCTAGTCAACACAATAACCTCAAATGTCGAATAAATTCCAAACATATAGCAAGATAATGGAAAATATGACTAATATTATGTCATGAAAAGTCTAAGTCTATCACCGTTAATTGAAAAACCATCCATCACCAAAAAAATCCACAAAATAACACACCCAAGTCCACAGTAATCCAACAAAGCCTCTACAATATACAAAGTCAATAAAATATTGGTACATTCTCCCGATGATAGCAAAAGCAAAATCTAAACCAAGTCTAAGACATAGAATATAAAGACTATAAAATTAAGCCTTTTGAAGTATGAAATCTCACCACTTCAATGTCAACTCATGAACTGCTCGAACACCTGGTCTTTATGCAGAAAAGTTAGAAAATGTTCTGGCACCTGTATCACATAGGGATACAGCATCCAGAGATGGTAGGGATAGAAGAATAAAATAATGCCATCATTCAAAATCAATACAAATCATCATATGCAATAACATATATACATATACATATATCCTGCGGGATAAGGGACAAGGCTTAGCATGAACTTTAAAAACCTTAACCTGGGCTATGTGGCATAACCATCATAGAATAAGACACCCACGATCTATATAGTCCCAGCTCTCCCCTAGCTGGAAGGACCTCAGTGCGTGTAGCTGCATGAACCAGAGAATATCCATAATCGTATATGTCTTTATGAAGGACTCGAACCTCCCGGCATAATCACTAGAAAATATTTAAGTGTAGGTACTTGAAATGTGGACTTGTGATTTGAATTTAGTT